>NW_027640652.1:0-132285 GCF_949752795.1 Hyperoodon ampullatus | reverse complement strand
AAAAAATTGTAATTTGAAGATTTGCTACTTCCAGGTAGAGTAAAATATTTTGAAGTAAAACAACATTTCCACTGAGAAAAATTTTAAAAGCCAAATAAAATAGTCAGCATTCAATCAAAAAGTTCTAGACATACCAAGAGATAGAATCATATGACTAAAATTCTAAGAAAAGAACAGATAATACAAAAATATTTATATAAGATATTGTGTATATTTATCAGGAAAAGTCTTTATCAAGAAAAGACTTTAAAATCATCAGAATTAATATTACATTTTATTTATTTGTATATTTTATTTATATATAGATATTTATATATTTATATAAAGAACTTAAAGATAAAGCCCTAGTTAAGGCAGTGACAAAAGCAGTAGCAGTGGCAGTGAAAAGAAATGGTTATAGTCAAGGATATTTTGTCAGTAAAAGTCCAAGATCAAATGTCTGACTGCATACATGGGATGGATAGACGGAGTGGGAAAGATCAAAGTTAACTATAGAGGTTCTAGTGAAGATGGGGTTGCCATCACCCAACCCTAGGGGTTGCGATCATCCCCAAGGTCTAGGAGACTCAAAGGGAAGGTCATGGTCGAGGAAAAGTTAATTGCTGGGAAAATAAGACTCCCAGTCTCTCCATCTCCTTACACTAGTTTTTTTTTAAACATCTTTATTGGAGTATAATTGCTTTACAATGGTGTGTTAGTTTCTGCTTTATAACAAAGTAAATCAGTTATACATATACATATACATATGTCCCCATATCTCTTCCCTCTTGCATCTCCCTCCCTCCCTATCTCACCCCTCTAGGTGGTCACAAAGCACAGAGCTGATCTTCCTGTGCTATGCGGCTGCTTCCCACTAGCTATCTATTCCTTATAGCAGTTTTGTCTTTCTGCTCATATACGTAGCAGCATTTCATTCAAGGGGAAAGTCATTGATCTGACTGGTCAAATTAAACACCATAGTTCAAGGCACATTTACAGTGGTTAGTTCCTCCACAATTTAGAAAGTAACGTTCACAATTTCCCTCTTCCTACACCGCGGAACACATTGGCCATTCCTCCAAAGTTTCCACTCCATAGAGTGGACCAGAGATGACGTTAGCCCAGAACTGAGAGCTTGGCATGAGATGGTGTCAGCCCCACCTAGAGCTCTGGCATAAGTTATGACCCAACCCAGCTCTACAGAGAGTTCTGCATGGAATCTTGTCTCAGCCATAATAATGTGATTCTGTTTTTCATTTGGTTTTCTTCTTTGCTTAACTTTCCCTGGCCACTCTGACAAACAAAATTTCAGGAAATCCTGGGCCACTCACTAACTTTATTCCATCTAATGTTATCCAGATTCCCAAGAAAATTACTAACAATAAAGGGGGAAATTTGGAACATGGTGAGTTTTAGGTGCCTGAAATATACAGGTAACTGAATCCAGTTAAGTAGCAAATTATTTGGATCTCAAATATGCCAGTAGAAGACCAGACTAAGCTCAATTTAATGTACTCTTACTGGAGACACATGTAAATTCTGGGTCAGTTTTGAAAATGTTCAAAGCACATAGCTGAGATTAAAAGAAAGAAAGGAACACCTGCATGTTTCAGAAAGTAACACAGAAATTAAATCCAGAGAAATAAGAGCAGACTGATGTGTATGGGTTCCGTTCCTTAGTATAGGCCTTACGTAAATAGGGCCTGGAGCTAGAAATCTAACATTACCTTGAGGCCAGGAATTTAGACTCAGGATGGAACAATATGGAGAAGTTAGTACAGATATCCTACAGAACTTTCATGAGGAACTGCTTAGTCCATTAAGAGGGCCAAGGGAGGTGGTGAGGAAGATTGATATCTCTTGAAAACCTTCAGGTACAGAAAACATCAACACCTCTGAAAAGTAGGCCTGTCCTTCCCAGAGTTGTGATGGCCAGGTTGTCACTAACCTGTAAGGCCCTGTATGAATCAGAAACTGCAAGGAGAGTAATTCAAAGAAAACCAGATGCAGGATGGGTGTGGCAATAAATCCTAGGACCCTATCAGAAACAAACTTAAAAACACACTAGAGGGAAATTTTAACAAACCAGGGCAGAGAGTATCCTAACCAGAATAAAATAATAATTCTGAGGAAGTTACTTTACTTATTTAAGTAAGATTCAATGCATTTCCATGGCCAGGCCCTTTTGAAGAATTCTAAAACATATACAAACAATTCATTTACATCTTATATATCCCACCATCCAGAGCAAAATTCACTTAAGAACTGTACTGGTGGAAATTGGGCAGCACTATGGAGAAAATACAATGTGTTTACCATCAAAAAACATGAAGGTAAGAAAGATAATGTCTAATTTTTTAATTATCCTGTGGTTTCTTGAAATCTTTTGGAAACCCAAACTAGAGAAACCTAGGAGGAAATGAAGATTTAAATATTTAGAGATTTATCAACTCATCTATAAAACCTTTATTAATCTCTTCCTTTAATAACATTCCTGAGAGGTATAAATGTGTCCAGTGATAGGGTTGAATAAGCCTGAGAGAATTTCAATTGTTTACTATTCTTGGTCAGCTCTTTTTTTTTTTTTTTTTTTTTGTGGTACACGGGCCTCTCACTGTTGTGGCCTCTCCCGTTGCGGAGCACAGGCTCCGCACATGCAGGCTCAGCGGCCATGGCTCACGGGCCCAGCTGCTCCGCGGCATGTGGGATCCTCCCAGACCGGGGCATGAACCCATGTCCCCTGCATCGGCAGGCGGACTCTCAACCACTGCGCCACCAGGGAAGCCCTCTTGGTCAGCTCTTAAGACCTTTCAGGAGCATTTTGATTTTCATGGCCTCATCCAACAAAAGCAGGATATTTTACAGAAAGTCCTGGTCCACTTTTCGGCTTTTGTGTTTATGTTTTTGGTTTTTTCACATCGGGCGGTACTTAGGCTACCTATTGCATACTCCCTCATTCATGCATGCATTCATTCAAACAATATTGACTGAGTTGAGACATTTAATTAACACTCAATAAATGATGTTTAGATGAATGAATGCACTTTCTATCAAAGTAAGTGTAAGTACTGAGGAAAATTACAGAATGTATGATCCCAGCCCCACAAAAGCTTATAACTGTGTTGAGGATATAACATATGCTGATGAAATAACTAATATATCATATTGGACAGTGTCTAAGTTCAAAAATGAGTTTTTATAAATAATCAGAGCCTAAGGAGCACAAAGAAGGGACAGTTCATTATGGGTTGAATCTATCAATAAATGTACATTTCAGATGAGATTTGAGATTGACCTCAAAGAAGAGGACTTAGATATATGAACAGAGAACAAAAAAGGCATAGTGATAGCATGTGCATAGATAGTGTGGCCAATATTTATGTTCTTCATTAAAGACAGTCAGAGATAACCCAAATGTAACTGTTTCCATGGGTCCATTCTCAGTATCCAAAGAAAACGGAAAATCCATCTTAGTAAAACTAATGAAAAACACAGTCTTTAACAAAGAGATTGTGAAGGAAAGGGGGAGAGAAAGGCTTGCATCCCACACCACGCAACAAAACTTATTGAATTCTTTGTTTAATTGTCTCCCTCTGAAAATTTCCTCTCCCTCTCTCTGTATGTGTCTCTTCTCCCACATCTGGCCACACTCTACCAGCCATCTTTCCAGATCTTTCCAGAACTCTCCATCCTAGTTTCATTAGGCCACAATTTAAACATCTCACAGGTCTCCAGGATGCATCCCCATCACTTATTCCACAAAGACAAACAAAGGACACTTCTCAGGATCACGTTTCTTTGAAGGAAGAGGTCATGAGGAGTGATTATAAATAATATAAGGTGGAGAGCAGTGACTTAAAATACCATTTTTCACCTTAGAATGTGAATACAGGGAACTTTGGGAAACTAGAAAATCTAGAAAGGATTCACTGATAATTATTTATGTTCAATGAATAAAATAAAATGTAATAATACGGCTAAACTCTGACAGATTCACTTTTTCAAAAGTTGCTTTCACACACCTTCACTATTGGGATGTTTGATAAACACACCTTTCCTTCTTTACTTTCTTCTTTCTTTGCAGATACTGGCACCAAACTTTCAAACAATAAGAACCTTCCCATAAGTCCCTTGCCAGGCAAGATTAAGGTATGACAATCCAAACAAAGTTTTGAAGAAGATAACTGCTTGAAAGCACAGGAAAAGAGCTGGGTTTCTCTTATTCAACAGTCACATAATGAGTAATGTGCAAATTGGTTTAAAAAGTCTCTCTGCATGAGGGGCTAAGGTTAAGATTAGAACTTCTGAGGCCAGAAGAGCAAAATGACTACAACAATCCACATATTTTCAAGAGCTGCCCTTTGGATGTGAGGGATTGATTTTTCCCACTATTTTTTCAGCAACCCACTGGTGTCTTTATTAAACGACATAAGAGAATACAGTGTGGCCAAGAAGGCTTAGATTTCCTTAGCCCCAAGTCAGATATTCTCCAGTGACTGTCCACTCAAATGAAAAAGAGAGATTTACAAGAGGAAACAGGATACAACTGAGTGTACTTTAATTTTACCTGAATTATTTGTTTTGTTTTCAATTCTCTGCTGAAGTGCCTCCATTAATATATTTTTAAGAACATTTCCTTAAGTTGAAGTATTCATTCAGTATATTCATTTACTATAATTTAGAAAAGCCAAATGATTTAGGCAAATTCATTTCTATATTGCCACAGCAGTGTACTGTGAACTAAATGACACCTGGCAGTTCTTTACTCAGATACTAACTCAATTAGAAGGCAGAACAAGGATACCTACCCATTCAGGGAAGGAAAGGTCACTTAGCCTCTGTAGCTCTCTTAGGTCTCTTATCATCACAGTAACAAATTGAAGACTAAAAACCATATGATCATCTCAATAGATGAAGAAAAAGCTTTTGAAAAAAATTCAATATCCATTCATGGTAAAAACTCTCCAGAAAGTGGGCATAGAGGGAACATACCTCAACATAATAAAGGCCATATACGACAAGCTCATAGCTAACATACTCAATGGTGAAAAGCTGAAAGCATTTCCCCTAAGATCACGAACAAGACAAGGATGCCCACTCTCACCACTTTTATTGAAGGTACTTTTGGAAGTCCTAGCCACAGCAATCAGACAAGAAAAGTCAATAAATAAAAGGACTCCAAAATGGAAAGGAAAAAGTAAAACTGTCACTGTTTGCAGATGGCATGATACATAGAAAATCTGAAAGACACCATCAAAAAATTATTAGAGCTCAAAAATGAACTTGGTAAATTTGCAGGCTACAAAATTTATATATAGAAATCTACTGTATTTCTATACACTAACAGTGAACTATCAGAAAGAGAAATTAAGGAAACAATCCCATTTACAATCGCGTAAAAAAGAATAAAATACAGAAGAATAAATCTGCCTAAGGAGGTAAAAGACCTGCACCCAGGGAACTATATGACACTGATACAAGAAATTAAAGATGACACAAACAGCTGGAAAGATATACCATGGTCACGGATTGGAAGAATTAATATTGTTAAAGTGACCATCATACCCAAGGAAATCGACGGATTCAATGCAGTCTGTATCAACATATCAAGGGCATTTTCCACAGACCTAGAACAAATAATTTTAAAGTTTGTATGGAAACACAAAAGATCCTGAATAGTTAAAACAGTCTTGAGAAAGAAGAACACAACTGGAGGAATCATGCTCCCTGGCTTCAGACTGTGCTACAAACCTACAGTAATCAAAACAGTATGGTACTGGCACAAAAACATCCATCACTGGAACAGAATAGAGAGCCCAGAAAGAAACCCATGCACTTATGGTCAATGAATCTATGACAAAGGAGGCAAGAATATACAGTGAAGAAATGTCTGGGCTTCCTTAGGGATGGTTTCATCAATTAATTTGTTTTCTTAAATGGACCATACTTTTCCATGTCTTTGTATACCTTGTGACTTTTTTGGTTGAAAATTTGCCTTTCAAATATTATAATGTGGTACCTATGGAAATCAGATTCTCCCACTTTCCCAGGGTTTCCTGGGCTTTTGATTGTTGGAGGCTGTAGTAGTCTGTTTGTTTAGGGACCTTTCCAAACTATTTTTGCAATGACTGTTTTCCTTATCGTATGCACGCACTGAAGTCTCTGTTCCTTTAGTTCATGTTTAGCTAATGTTTTGACAGAGATTTCCTTGAATTCCTGCACCTAAAACAAACAAAAATAAATACACACAAGCACATCCATATGCACACTCAAAACCACACACCTCAGACCATTGTGCAGATTGCTGGATCACTCCTTCAACATTTAGCTGACCTGCATTGAGTTCAGGGCTCAGCCCATGGTAAAAGCTTAGAGACTCCTCTGGTGTGTTCAGAACATGCATCTTATCTCGAGTATGCATGTGGCATTCCTAAGTTCTCTGGACATATGAGTACTTTTTGTAGGTTCTAATTTTCCAAAGAATCTCCCCCAACTTTGGCTCCTGTATCTTATGTGGTCTATTGTATTTCAATGCACAGTCTTCTGCCCCAGCCATCTGTGCTTTGTTAGTTCACCTTGCACTTTTTTTGAGCAATGACTGCTGCTTTTCCAGACTGTGTTCCAAGTTAGCTGAGACAGAGATAAGCATCTTGTGTCAGTCCTTCAGGTAGCTCCCAGAACAGATAGGTTAGAACAGATACACATAATAATCTGAGAGTACGGTCTCTTCTGCTCCCTCCTGAAGCAGGATTGAGGGTCCCATACTAGGAATGGCCTGCTGCTACTTTAAGACTATCACTGCATTAAGACTCCACCACTTTAACACCATCACTACACTAACAGTGGATGGGGCAAGGGCAAGTAAAAATGCCACAAAGCTTTCCTGCCATTTTCAAATTGCCTCTTCCCTGGTTCAGTATGTGTTTGGTTGCTATAAATCTTTGGCTGATTTCAGGACTAAGAGAAACTCAAAGAACCCCACAGCAAAAAACAGTATAATCAAACTCTCAGAAGCCAAACGACACAGAAAGAATCTTTTCTCCCAAAGGAGAAAGAAAAAAGAAATTTGTTACAAAGCAGGGATCCTCAAAAAGATTAGAGCTAATTTCCTATAAGAAACCACGGAAGCAAGAGGCCAGACATATTTAAAGTGCTGAAAGAAAAAAAATTGTCCACCAAGAATTCTATATTTGGCCAAACTGGTTTCAAAACTTAGGGAGAAATTAATGCATTCCCAGATGAACAAAGGCTGAGGGCATTTATTTTACAACTTCCTACCACTGCCCTATGAGAAATGCTAAATTGAACCTTCAGGTTGAAATGAAAGGACACTAGACAGCATCTCGAAGCTGTAGAAAGAAATAGAAATCTCCAGTAAAGATAAATACATGGGCAAATACTAAAGCCAGTATTGTGTTATTGGCTTGTAGCTCTACTTTTTATTTCTTACATGATTGAAAAAACAAATGTATAAAATAATCATAAATCCATGTTATTGGGCTCACAAAGTATAAAGGTGTAATTTGTGACAATAATAATGTAAAGAGGAGGAACGGAACTGTAGAGGAACAGAGTTTCTGTGTGCTACTGAAGTTGGTTTCAATTGAAATTATATTGTTTTAACTTTAGAATGGTAAATGTCATCTTCTTGATAACCACAAAGAAAATATCAATAGACTATATGCAAAAAGAAATGAAAAGGGAATCAAGAGTTCACCACAAGAAAATCGGCTAAGCACAGAAGTCAGTAATGAAGTAAATGAGGGGCAAAAAATGCATAAGACATACAGAAAACAAGCAGGAAATAGACAGAATTAAGTTCTTCCTCATCAGTAATTTTTGAAAAAGTAAGTGGATTAAGCTCTCCAATAAAAAGATAAACATTGGCAGAATGGACTTTAAAAACAACCATAATCCAAGTATATGCTGTCCGCAAAAAACTCACTTGATTTCAAAAGACACAAGTTGCTTGAACGTTAAAGCATAGAATAAAATATCCCATGCAAATAGTAACAAAAAAGAAGGAAAGAGAGACAGAAAAAGAAAGGAAGGAAGGAAGGAAGGAAGGAAGGAAGATAGATCTGGGATGGCTATGTTACTATCACACAAAATAAACTTTAAATCAAAAACTATCACAAGAGGAAAAGGAGGCCACTATATGTTGATAACAAGTTCAATCTATCAAGAAGATAGAACAACTATAAACATATATGTACCAAACAACCCCCAAATATGTGAAGCAAACATTGACAGAATTGAAGGAAGAAATAGATAGTTCTAAAATAATACTTGGAGATCAATACCTTGCTTTCAATAATGGAAAACACATCTAGACAGTCAGTAGGGAGGTAGGGGGACTGAATAACACATTTAACCAACTAAACCTAACAGCCGTATATAGATCATTCCTCTCAACAACAGCAGAATACACATTTTTCTCAAGTACACATGGAACACTCTCCGGGAAAGACCATATGTTAGGCCACAATACAAGTACCAATACATTTTTAAGAAATTGAAATCATACAAAGTATCTTCTTTAGCCACAGTGAAATGAAGGTAGAAATCAATAACAGAACCATTGATAGCCATTTCCCATCATGCCTGCCACACATGATATAAAGCAATGAAGGGAAAAACATAATTTACCATTTAGAAAAGTGGGAAAGAGGACATACCATTGACACAGAGTGTGTGCTGTTTCCCGTTGTCAGGGATAGAAATAAATTAGCATCATTTATTCATTAGTGTGTTAATTTCTTGGTCAATCATTGGGCAGCCCGTGTTTCTGCCTGATGGGAAGATTTCCTATACTCAGTGTTGAGTGGAGCCAACCTTGAAAGGGACATTTTAAAGGATTATACTGTGATGGGCTTCGCAGTACCCTTCCTCCTATGCCAGTATTTAGGCTGGGGTATTTCCATGGAGTGTGTACAATCGTAGGCCCCAGTTCACCAGAATTTAGTTTGACTCGTTCTGTTAATACATTCCCTCAGTACTTTGTCTTTTGTATCCTTTTGCATTTACTTCATTCTTTATTATCACTGTGAAACAACTTTGTTTCCTGTTCAGATGCCAAAAAGTGGATATCAATACCTCCTGAGTTTTACACATCACAGATCAGTTTTGGATATCAGGGACAGAGACAACAGCTATTTCCAAGGACTTTGAGACATACTTTGAACATGTGATTAACATGTTGAGTGTTGAAATGTGTGTCGAGCTCATTATACGTGCTCTAAAAGGTTTCAAACTGCAAATATTTAAAAATCTCTATCTTTGAATAGTTTTCCTGTGCTGTCCCTTTGTGTCAGACTGTTAATGTGCAGTCTGGCACCTTCAAATAATGTGGCTTTGTAACCAATTATTTACATGTTGTTTTATCCACAGAGAATCTTTTTTAAAAAAATAAATTTATTTATTATTTATTTTTGGCCGTGTTGGGTCTTTGTTGCTGCACACAGGCTGTCTCTGGTTGGGGCGAGCGGGGGCTACTCTTCGTCGTGGTGTGCGGGCTCCTCATTGCTGTGGCTTCTCTTGTTGCGGAGCATGGGCCCTAGGCGCTGGGGCTTCAGTAGTTGTGGCACGCGGGCTTCAGTAGTTGTGGCTCATGGGCCCTAGAGCACAGGCTCAGTAGTTGTGGCACACGGGCTTATTTGCTCCGCGGCATGTGGGATCTTCCCGGACCAGGGCTCGAACCCATGTCCCCTGCACTGGCAGGCGGATTCCCAACCACTGTGCCACCAGGGAAGTCCCCACACAGAGAATCTTAAGGTCAAAACATACAACTCGATTAACTACACTTCCTCCTGTTCACATTTCCCTCATCTTTTCTTCATCTTCTGTCTATGTTTCCTTGGCCCTGTTTATATTGAGCGCTTTTGCCATTATATTTGATTGTATGTATTCCGGTGAGTTACCACAATGCTTTATGAGACACGCTAGGATATAAATGCATTTAAGTAATATATATATATATATATATATATATATATATATATATATATATACACAATCACATATATATGTAGTTTGCTTGAGTGCAGTGTTTTTTGTTTTCTGTACTGAATTCATTAGCATGGGTCAGTATAATATTTAGCATTGGTCGATATGTAATTTGTAAACTAATAAAGTCTTAAAAGTGAGGAAATAAGTCTTTCAAATTTAATTATTTATTTTAAAGAGCAGAACAGCATACATAAACAGGTGCCTAATGAAAACTTGTAGTCTAATTTGGAACTCTCATGAACACCTATTCTTTTGTTCTTCTAATGGTATGATCGTAGGCCATTTGATTATTTTTATTTTTATGGCTTTAACTTTAGAATAATGAAATATTCGTAAATTTTAAAAAGTATTTTTCTTTATTTGATGGGGGTGGGATACTGGAGAAATGAAAGGTCAAACACCTATTGAGGAATCCATACTTCTCTATATAGTGTGTACTTTTATTTCAATAACTGATTTAAAATTCCTAAAAGGATGCTAAAATAAGTTATTATGCCATTTTACAGACTGAATTAAGTGAATTTCAGGGAGGTATGAAACTTGCCTAAGGCTATCCAGCTGCCAAGTGGTAGAAGTGAGAATTAAATCCAGGTATACCTATCGCCAAAGTTTCTGCTCATCTCTTTACGTCATCCACTTTTAATAGCCAATGCTTTTCTGCTTACAAATATGACTGACGTTTCCAGACAGTCAACATTGCTTTTTAATCAGATAGAAAAATTACTGTTGCTTCTCTAAAGACATATTCCTTTTCCATTAAGTGACCTTAGTTGTTCAGATAATACTTCCAGACAGTAGTCATCATACAGTTGGACACTAAGAACAGAACTCAGGGATGTATCTAGTACTCAGTAAAGACCAACTGGGCTCACTGATGGTACTTACGGTCATTTCCTCTAGACTAACATAATCTTATTAATAAGACCCTAATAATTCACAGTACTGCCCTTGCCTGATTGTTTGTTCTTCTCCCTCTATCACTCTCTCTTTCCCCATATGATTATTATTTTTCACAATTTTTGGTGAATTAAATTCAGGGATTAGTATTCAGGAGCGCTAGTCACAAAAGCAGAGAATCTTAGCTCACACCAAAGGAAGAAAATAGAGAAAAAGTATAAATTATATGAATACACACATATCACACATGTACCAACTATATGTTGCACTCCTCCAACATCTATTCGGTATCTGCACATTTATTGTATATTAGCAGTAAGATAAGAAATGAGCGTAACGCTCTGTTTACAAGATACAGAAAACAGACCCAAATATGGAAATTACTAGCGATGAGAATGGGGAAGAAAGACTACAACAAGGAATGTAGATGATATTTTTGTTTCTTAGCTATGATGCCAAATATTGAACTTTCAACTTGAGACAAGGAGGCCATAAAAAGTTGTATTAGTTTCCTAGAGCTGCCATGACAAAGTCCCAGAGACTGAGGAGGTTAAACAACAGAAATTTACTCACTCACGGGTGTAGAGGCTAGAAATCTGAGATAAGGTGTCAACAGGATTGATTTCTTCTGAGGTATCTCTTCTTGGTTTGTAGATGCCATGTTTTCCTTTGGTCTTCACATGGTCTTCTCTCTGTGCATGTCTGTGTCCTAATATTTTCTTTTTATAAGGACACCAGTCATATTGAATTAGAGCCCACCCATTTGACCTCATTTGACCTCAGTTACCTATTTAAGGGCCTTATCTCCAAATACAGTCAGATTACGAGGTATTGGGGGTTAAGACTTCCACATATTAACTTGAGCAGGACACAGGTCAGGTGATAATAGAAGATAAGAGTAATTTAAGCAAGTAAGTAACTATTGTTTACAGTGAGTTGCTTAAGGATATGTATTTACTCAAGAAAAACAAGAAGAAATTACATAACACTCTGTGTTATACAAAGATATTAAATTAATCATCATAACATCCTGTGAGATGGGCATTAAATTAGACTAAGCAAGAGTAAGCAACTTATCCAGAATTGTATAGTTGGTACTTTCCAGAATTTAAACCAGGTATTTTCCCAGTTCCACTCTACGTTATATATTCATTTCATTATTTGAAATGAATTTTGAGTCTTCATTTTGCTTAGTTCCTGAAGTTATATGGAGATAGAAGGGAGTTGGATATTTTCAGTGACATTCACACATGGGGAAGGAAATTGAGTCCAGAAGCTTCAGCAATGTTTCCATGGAGAACGCTAACAACAGAACCAGAAACACCATTATCCTTTTGGTTCAGTGATCTTTCCTATAGCACTACAAGAATCAATTTTAAGAAGCCCAATGCTTTCCAAACTTTCACCAATGGGCTCTGTAGGTTCCTCTAACAATATCTAAGAGACTAACTAGTTTCACATTCCAAGCCACTTAAGACAAGGAGTTCTGATTGTTCTCTGTGAAGAAATCAAGTGACAATCATAGCTGGTAATTTAGGATAGTTTCTTCAGGGCCCAGGCAAAACCTAATACACAAGTGATAAACATTGTTAAGTGCATCTTTGACAAGGATTCATCAAGTATCAAAGAGGTCTATAAATTGGGAGAAATTATGACCAAAGACAAACATAGACCACAGATATTTAAGTAATGCTCAATTATTTATGAGTTTAACTTTGGTTAACCTCATTTTCCTTCTTCTAGACAATTTCCAATTCATCTCCACAAAGAGACCAGAATACTTACCTTCCAAAACAAGATTTATTGTGTTCCTTTAATTCAAAGCATACAGTGACTTCTACATTCACTCCACCAAGTTTTGCTAGGAGAGAAAAGGAGACATTATATTTTGTCTTGAATTACATATGCCACCATACTTGACTTAGCTCATCCTACTGGAAGCACTTTGACGGCAGATTCTACAGTCTTGTCTTACATCCTCTACGGAATCAAGCCAAGGGAATCACACATAGTTACAGCTGGAAAAACGTTTGTTCTGGGTTGATACTTTTAGCCTTTACCACCAAGACTTTATCACCAAGATCTATCTTGACAGCCTCTAAACAGGAGAACTTCTTGCCTTCCATTTTCATATTGACAAGGAAGGTAAAGGGAAGAACTGAGAAGTACCCAAAGTCAGCTAGCAGCCAGAACAGATAAATCATCTGTGGAGATATTGTTTCTTTCAAAAGATATAAACATAAGAGGAAGTCCTAGTGTTTGAAACAATTGTGCATAATAAAATTCCATGAAAACCTAGAAATCCAGATGCAGATCAGTAACATATTGGCTAAATAATCTGTTATGTTCATGCAATGGACAAGTGTACAGACATTAAGAAGAATGAGATACTCTTTTCTATGAGATTCTCTTTCACTGAACTCATCAGTGCTGCAAAAACATGTTACATAATACTTTTTCTTTAACATTATATCAGGCATCCTCATCTTGTCCTGCATTTATTGCCAGTGTTATTAAAGTTTATCATTTACCTCTTTCTCTTTTAGACATATAATTTCTCCTTATTTTGGAAGCATTCATCAATCCCTATTTTACTCTTTCTTTTAAATTACAAATGAATATTGAATTTTATAAACTATCTTTTGCGGGATATTTCAAGTGATTGTATAGTATTGCTCTCCTTGGACCCTGTTATATGGTAAATTATATTTTGTTATTTTATATATGCTATTTATTATATGTCATATTATGTTTAGTAATTACATTTATTATATTATAATTACATTATAACTAAGGTAGCATTTTGTTTTTTGTTTTTTTTTTTGAACAATGAAGAGATTTTTATTTTTATTTATTTTATTTTATTTTTTTTATTTTTATTAGTTTCTGCTTTATAACATAGTGAATCAGTCATACATATACATCTGTTCCCACATCCCCTCCCTCATGCATCTCCCTCCCTCCCACCCTCCCCATCCCACCCCTCCAGGCGGTCACAAAGCACCGAGCTGATCTCCCTGTGCTATGCGGCTGCTTCCCACTATCTATCTACCTTACGTTTGGTAGTGTATATATGTCCATGCCTCTCTTTCCCTTTGTCACAGCTTACCCTTCCCCTTCCCCATATCCTCAAGTCCATTCTCAAGTCGGTCTGTGTCTTTATTCCCGTTTTACCTCTAGGTTCTTCATGACATTTTTTTTTTTTTAAATTCCATATATATGTGTTAGCATACGGTATTTGTCTTTCTCTTTCTGACTTACTTCGCTCTGTATGACAGACTCTAGGTCTATCCACCTCATTACAAATAGCTGAGTTTCATTTCTTTTTATGGCTGAGTAATATTCCATTGTATATATGTGCCACATCTTCTTTATCCATTCATCCGATGATGGACACTTAGGTTGTTTCCAGCTCCGGGCTATTGTGAATAGAGCTGCAATGAACATTTTGGTACATGTCTCTTTTTGAATTATGGTTTTCTCAGGGTATATGCCTAGTAGTGGGATTGCTGGATCATATGGTAGTTCTATTTGTAGTTTTTTAAGGAACCTCCATACTGTTCTCCATAGTGGCTGTACCAATTCACATTCCCACCAGCAGTGCAAGAGTGTTCCCTTTTCTCCACACCCTCTCCAGCATTTATTGTTTCTAGATTTCTTGATGATGGCCATTCTGACTGGTGTGAGATGATATCTCATTGTAGTTTTGATTTGCATTTCTCTAATGATTAATGATGTTGAGCATTCTTTCATGTGTTTGTTGGCAGTCTGTATATCTTCTTTGGAGAAATGCCTATTTAAGTCTTCTGCCCATTTTTGGATTGGGTTGTTTGTTTTTTTGCTATTGAGCTGCATGAGCTGTTTATAAATTTTGGAGATTAATCCTTTGTCAGTTGCTTCATTTGCAAATATTTTCTCCCATTCTGAGGGTTGTCTTTTGGTCTTGTTTATGGTTTCCTTTGCTGTGCAAAAGCTTTGAAGTTTCATTAGGTCCCATTTGTTTATCTTTGTTTTTATTTCCATTTCTCTAGGAGGTGGGTCCAAAAGGATCTTGCTGTGATTTATGTCATAGAGTGTTCTACCTATGTTTTCCTCTAAGAGTTTGATAGTTTCTGGCCTTACATTTAGGTCTTTAATCCATTTTGAGCTTATTTTTGTGTATGGTGTTAGGGAATGATCTAATCTCATACTTTTACATGTCCCTGTCCAGTTTTCCCAGCACCACTTATTGAAGAGGCTGTCCTTTCTCCACTGTACATTCCTGCCTCCTTTATCAAAGATAAGTTGGCCATATGTGCGTGAGCATTTTGTTTTAGATAGGCAAAACAACCAGTGGAATAGGAAGCATCTTAAAATTAGATGCAAGAGCATAAGGGAATTGAGTTTAAAATAAAATTCACATTTTGGATCAGTAGCAAAAATTATTCAAGAAAAGGGGGGAAATATGGCTATCATTACTAAATTCTAGATACAGCAAGTAGTTAAAAGTTAAAAAATAATGAAACTGTAAAAGTATCAGAAACCTGGGAGACATGAAATAAAGTATTCATGAGGAATACCTTTCTCAGATACAAAGAAAAAAGGATACATTTAATTATATAAGAAATAAAATTTGCCTCATGGCAAAATGCACTACAAAGGTCAGAAAACAAGCAAAAGAAATTGGGAAATATATTAAGAAATGGATATGCTTTCTTTACAACTTTGGAGGAAGCACATGTTTCTTTTTCCTTTAACCTGTTATGGGGGTATTAATCTATAATGTAAGTGCATGGTTCCTTTCCTTTAACCTGTAATGTGAGACTTAATCTATATGGTAAGTGCATGGTTCCTTTCCTTTCATCTGTAATGTGAGTGTCAACATGGGGCACTGTTTCCAAGCACAGACTTTGGATGTTCCTGTACTGGTCCCATCACTGACCATCCACAAAATCTTACAAATGTTGCTTCACTTTCCTGGGGGTTAGAGTCTTAGCTAAGAAATGGAAGCAAAATAGAACTTTCCCACAGGGATGATAGAAGGTTTAAAGGAGTAAATATGTAAGTGACTTAGCACAGTGCCTAGTACAAGAGAGATCAATTATCATTTTTTAAAGAGACAGATGAAAGAAATAAAATGTGGTGTTTTCAATCTATTGATATATATCCTTGACATTAAACTACCTTTTCATTCATTGGATTACCTAACTTGCTCATGCTTTTTCTTACTCTAGTGAACTTGGGTAGCTAATATCATAGTTTAACATTTTTGCTTTTATATTTACAAGTAAATTTGACCTGTAAGTTTCTTTTTCCTTACAGTCCTAATCTATTTTCAGTATTAGGATTATATAGACTTCATAAGATGAATAAAGGAGAATTCTTCCTTCGCTATCTCTAGAAGTTTTTCTTTGTTCATATTGATGTTATCTGTTTAATAGAAGTTCCATAGAATTCACCTCCCAAATGATCTGGCTGGGTCTGGTATTTTCTTGGTGAAAGATTGTAAACTATTGACATAATTCCTTTACTGGTGAAAGAACTCCAGCTATAAATTTCCTCTTGTGTCAGTTTTGGTAAACTTTAGGAGCTAGGAAATTGTCCACTTTACAGAAATGTTCAAATTTACTGGCATTTCATATATTCTCTGCTCTAACATTGTCCGGATTCTTTCTGTATATTATTTACTTATGTTTTTGTTTTGCTTAATCAAAGTGTGTTTTTTAAATCTTTTCAAAGAATATTCTTTTGACTTACTAAATCACCTCAATTTTATACTTTTTTTCTGTTTTATTAAGTTCTGCTCACATATTTATTATCTATTTTTCTATGTTCTCAGGGTTTATTGTTTTACTCTTCTGATGTCAATTGAAACACTTGGTTATTAATTTTAAGAAATCTTTTTAGTTATAGATAGTGGAACTTTTTGAAGATTCCAGCTTAGTTGTAAGTATCTAAGGGTCAGCTCGTCCACACTGTTGCTAGCCTAAGGCTTAGTTCACCCTACTGCAATGTATATATTGACATTTTTTCCCCTCGACTTTCTGTGTTTTGCTACTTCTCACTTTTCTTTGGAGAGAAGCCCTTTGAAATAACCTTAACTTATTTTACAGCCAAAAAATCTTTAAAATAATGTGTATTTTTAAAAGATAAATCTACTTATATAATTAGGCAGAAAATCTGACCTGCCATATTTTTAAAAACAGCATAAATTCACACTTCTCCATGATTAATCTGCTATATTACACAACCTTCGAGTTTTTAGCTTTATCAATGACATGTACTTGAAAAATGTTTTAAAGATCCTACCCAGTCTTTTAAAACATCCTTGTTCCTTGTTTCAGTTCTAGTTTTATGTATATTTTCTGCCTTGCACCTGATTATTCCAACATCTGATGGAAGGCCTTGGGAATATAATTCTGGTATTGATTGTTTTTGGCTGATTCTCTCCACTTCTAGCTGATTTCTTCATTATTGTGTAAATTTAGATCATGAGCTCATGTTTAGCTAAACTTTATCTGTGGGAATGCTATAGGCCTGTGTTGAAGGTCTACCTCTCCAGAAAGGGTTTAGTTTTGTGTTTGGAATACCACCGATTTGGGAGCATTTTAAGTTAATTTCTTAGCTTCTGTTTGCAAGACCGCACATAAATTTGCAACCCAAACACTGGGAACACAGATCTGGGGTTCAGAATTCTCAAGATTTCCTACCTGTTTCCTACCCAGAGCAGAGGCCAAGAGAATTTGGTCTTAGTCTCCCTTTGCCAGCAGATATTTTTTCTCCTGGCACACCCTTTCATTGAAGGTGAAGCAAGGGATAGATAGGTTTAGTTCTATCTTCCCATCTAGTAGGGATGGAGTCTTACCTCCTGCCTCTCACGTGGTTATGGCCATTTATAAACAAGTCTCTATGTCAGTTGTGTCATTAAACTATGGCCTGTATTACAAATCCAGACAGATGCCTATTTCTATGGCCTGTGAGCTATGAATAATTTTCACATTTTAACTGGTAACATTTTAAATGGTTACCTAAGTACCTAAATAATATCCTCAATTTTGCTCTTTGGTCTACAAAGCCTAAAATATTTGCCACTTGGCTCCATGAAAACAGGATTTCCAGCTTCTGTTCTAAGCCATCAAGATCTTCAATCCACTCCTAATATAGCTATAACTCTCACACATGTACCACCCTTCTTTCATGGGTCCTGGAAATTTCTACTGCATACTTCAAAAATCAACCACGCACTTAAAAATAAGTTGTGTACATTTAACCTAGCATACCTAACCGTTTTCCTTCAGGAGAGTTTTTCAAGTAATCTTGCCCACCGTATTCTTTAGAGCTTCATTAATAATGGCAAAAAATTAAAACAACTTAACATTCAACAAATGGGAATTGTTCCTAACAATTATAGAAGCACATACAGTAGAAAACTATAAACTCTTATTGAAACAGTGAGACATAACTAGTTTTATTCTTAGAGAACTCTTTATTTAGGTCCCTTTTGTTTAAAGAAGTATATTTCTGGGTATGTATGTATATAGTCATGTATTTATATACACATACATTATTTGTATGATATAGTTATATAAACATATGAAATACATACCTATACACATACCTTTGATTTATATTTGTATACATACACAGGAATATAATTATATATATTATATAGTTATATACATTGAACTGAAAACTGGCAGGATACATATATATCGTGTATAAATGTGTGTCGTCTATGTGCATGTGTAGAAAAGCAGGTTGCGAGATATGGAAGCATGAGTTAGACAGGGTTCATGATTATAAAAGTAGTTATGTGTAGGTAGTGGGGTAAAGGCCCATTTGATTGAAAATATTGCATATTTTTACATCAATTGTTAGGATGAACAGATTCCTATGTAAATAAAATTATAAATAGCTATACATACTTGTATGTGTAATGTATAATTAAAATATATATAGTTTTATAGATGTATTATATTTATATTACATAATATAATTGTCTTATACTAATACATTACGTATTGTGTTATATAGAATATATTAACTATAGTGTATTATATCAGATAATAATAGTTATATATTTATAATATATATAAATATATATATTTATAATTTATATATTATGATATAATTGTTTTATAATCAATATTACAGGATATATCATATTAATATTATGAACATATTAACCATATAAATACATTTCATTACCCATATATTTTGTATATAATATACGCTAGGCAAAAATATATATTAATATAATACATAATTGTTATACATTAATATAAATATTAGTATATTAAATTTATATATCAATATAATATTTAATATTGGTATATTTATATTATATTTAATATATACATAGCTAATGCTCTTTAAAGCCATCTGCTACAAGTAGAAAAAGACCAGGAGTATGGCCAAAGCAAATTCTAAAAATATTAGATTACTTATATTCATTTATATGTCATTTTCCTGGAATCTGCATCTGGCTATTAGAGAGGACACACAGCAAAATCAACAAAGAGTGCCCAGGAGGACATAGGATCCTTTATTTATCGGAACCTCAAAGGAAACACAGTGCTATCCAGTCCCCCATCAAAGAGCCAGGAGCAAACCTTG
The DNA here is from genome assembly GCF_949752795.1 of Hyperoodon ampullatus. NCBI lineage: Eukaryota > Metazoa > Chordata > Mammalia > Artiodactyla > Ziphiidae > Hyperoodon > Hyperoodon ampullatus. The sequence continues at coordinate 112,806 of NW_027640652.1, read as the reverse complement.
AAGCACCCAGTAAAAAGCCCATTCAAACAAAAAAGCTTTCCCACTTAAACTGGAAAAAGTTAAGTTCCCAAGAGACCCCCTACACCAACCACCGAAGCTCATTTGGCAGTAAAAACAAAAATGTTCACCGAACAACAAGAAACCCCAAACAATAGTTGTTTTAGCACAAACAAAAAAAAAGCAGCTAATTAGTGTCTCTCCTGTTTGAAAGAAGGGGGTGGGAAGTGGGCAGAAGACCTGATAGGAAAGATAAAAAGAAAAGGAAAAGGAAAATAAGTTTCCAGTTTGACACTCAAGCTGTCTTCTGCATCCATTTTGTCAAGACCACCAAGTCAATGTGGAGGCTTTTTCCTCTTTCCCTTTTCTTTTCATGAGACTGATCACAACCAGCACTGCAGATTCCATCGAATTAAGGAATGCTGTTGCCTACATGTGTGAATGAGCTGTGAGTAAAGTACTGAAGTAGAGGACACCTAAAGTGAAACGTCTTCATGAATGTCCATGTGGCTGAGCAGGAAGTTAACCTTTCACAGATGTGCTAAAGAAGAAGAGGTGCCTTTTATTTTATTTACTTTTCCCCGCACTGTGTTGAATGACTATCATCTACAAGTTCAGGCTACTTTTTGCTGAGGATTAATGCACTGGGAAGGCTGAGAGAAAACTGAACAGTAGAGCTGTCTTTTTCTTGACCAGTTCACCTTACTTTCCCAAACTCTAAGTCTTTCCCTAATTCTTTCTCCTTTTTATTGTAGTAAAATGAACAGAACACAAAATTCACCATTTTGATCATTTTACAATTCACTGTACCATTCAGTGGAATTTAGTACTGTCACAATGTTGTGCAACTATCACTGCTGTCCAGCTGAAAAACATTTTCATCACCCCAAGAGGAAACCTACACCCATTTTAAGGAGTCATTCCCTATTTCCCTCTGTTCCAAACCCCTGGCAACCACTAATGTATAATATTTGCCATGTGTATGGATCTGCCACTGCTGGACATCTCGCATAAATGGAACCATACCATATGTAGGCTTTCGTGCCTGATGAGAAGTTATGCAGTGGTAGGAAAAACTAAAATGCGATGTACTGTATGATGTATGTTTTACTGAAGTGGCTTGGTCAGATTATAATGATTTATGATAAAATCACGTAAAGCAAGCATCACAATTCTCCAGGAATGTTCTGAAGAATGCTAATGTTAATTATGAATATGTGAATCCCAAATCTTTCATTTGTATTGACCTTATCTCATTAATTCTTCTCCCAACACTGCTATAACTAGAGTTGAGTTCTAAAATGTACCTTCCTCTTTTCCCATAGAAATTGTCCCACAATTTCAAAAAGTTCTCAAAGGTGAAAAAGTGCACACGACGTTTATCACGTTTGCAAATGCCAATGGAAATGCCAAGCTAACACTGTCCAAAATGCAATATTCTTCTGTGAGAGCACCCAACTTTAAACAAATACACATATTCTAAATACAGCTTAGATCTGTGACATGTTTTGGCCACTGAAGTATGAGCAGACATGATGGCCTTAAATGGGCAGAAGAGGCCTTAAATGGGCTTGTGCGGTTGGGCTCACCTCTTATGTTTCAGTGAACTTCTAGAGAAGACAGGACCTGGGAGCTGCGGCCTCACAGTTGGGCTTGTGTGACAGACCTCAAACTGACCCAAAACACGGAGCAAAACTAGCCATCTAGAGGTCTAAAAGAGAGCCACTGCAGCTAGCCCATAGGTCCAAGAGAAATAAATTCTTGTTTATGTAACTGACTTTGGTGTGATTTGTTCCAAAGCATTATCACAGCAAGAGCTGACTAACACAACATCCTCCAAATCATTGTTATGTAAATGGATGCCACCATGCCAACATTTAAGGCAACTGTGTACTCAAATTGTGAGAATTCTTGAACTCTTGGTGCCTCTCCAACACAATGTACATGGCTAAATTTCCACAAATAAGTTCACTAATATACCACAAAGATCTCTCTAAACTTTTATTAAACGTAATGCAAAGTTCTTTCTTTTCATTTTCTGCTTCTACATAGTTAAAATGCTGTTTATCAATGTAAAACGGTTCTTGCCGTTTGGCTTCTGTCGTTAGAGTCTTTTGAACTCTTTGGCTTTTCAGCTCCTAGGCTGTAACATTTGAATCAGCAAATGCCCCAAGGAGAAAAGCTGCACCAAGTGTCAAGCTTGCGTCTGTGTTTCCCTTCTCTCCACAACTTGGCCCACATGTCTTGGTGTCTCTCTAACATTCAGACGCCAGCGAACAGAAGTTTTCCTACTCTATCCAGCTTTTCTAAAATTTCTTTAGACTTCGCCTGATCTTATGTTATTATTCAACTATCATCTCAATTACCCCTAGGAAGAAAATTTACAATTTTTAGAGAAAACGGAACCCTGGTACACTGTTGGTAGGGATGCAACTGGTGCAGCCACTGTGGACAACAGTATGGAGGGTTCTCAAAAACTAAAAATAGAATTACCATATGACCTTGCAACTCCACTCCTGGGTATAAATCCAAAAAGAACAAAAACACGTGTTTTCAAAGACATGTATTTGAAAAGATACATGCACCCCAATGTTCGGAGCATCAGTATTTACAATTACCAAGATATGGAAGCAACCTAAGTGTCATCAACTGATGAATGGATAAAGAAGATGCGGTACATATAACCAATGGCATACTACTCAGCCTTAAAAAAGAAAGAAATTTTGCCATTTGCGGCAACATAGATGGACTTGGAGGACATTGTGGTAAGTGAAATAAGTCAAACAAAAACAAACACTGTAGGATATCACCTATATATGGAATCTAAAAAATACAGCAATCTACCGAATATAACAAAAAGAAGGGGAGACACAGATATAGAGAAGAAACTAACGGTTGCCAGTGCGGAGGGGGAGGAGGGGGCAATACGGGGTGGGGAGGTGAGAGATGTAAACTACTGGGTGTACGATAGGCTCAAAGATGTATTGTACAACACAGGGGATATAGCCAATATTTTGTAATAACAGTAAATGTAAAGTGACCTTTAGAAAGTATATAAAAATGTTTTAAAACAGAAATCATACTGAAAATTGGAAACAATTTAAATGTCCATCAACAGGAAAATGCACATATAAATTATTGTACTTCCCTACATGGGAATCCTACATAGTGAGGAAAGTACATGAACTAGACAGATCTTTACGTGTCAGCATGGATGAACCTAGCAAAGATAACACTAAAAAAAGCAAGTAAGAAGAGAAAACATAGTAGAATACTATATGAGGTTGAAGAATACTTAAAAATGTAGCCTAAATAGAAAGACATCCATGCAGTGATGGAGACCAAGTTCAGAAGAGTGGTTACCCAGGGTCAGCTGGGGAGTGGCTGTGTTTGGGAAAGTGGTCACAGCAGGCTCTTCAACAGGAATGGTAATGTTTCAGTTCACACGCTGGCTGGAGGACGGAGGAGTGTCTGCGATATTATAATGTGAGCATGCTGCATGTGAAAGCCATTGCTGACCACATCTAGGGGATCTGATACGCGGGAGCTGGTAGTGGGTGGAGGCATCCAGAAGGTGGTGGTAGAAGAGGAACGTTGTATGCATAACGCCTAAGGCCTGACCAGAGGACGACCACTGTTCTAGAAACTGGACACAAATCCAACTTCTACGACCAATGTTAAAAGACAAACTGAGGCATATTGAAAATAAGACTTTACGTGAGCAAAAATAGATTCAATTCAGGCACCACCAAAGCGGAAGCGGTGAGGAGCACTCCAGCCACAGGAGCTGCAGAGATGTTTATTTTAAAAGGGCAGAAGCAAAGCAAGGAAATGACTGACTTGCTATAACTTTAAAGCCTAGTTGGTGGTTTGTGACTGGTTGTCCTCAGCAGTGTTCGCCACCCTGAGGCGTTGACAGGCTTAGATTTTTGTTGGTTTACATAGGCGGCCGCATCACTAGAGCCACCGCAGGCTAACGGCCTCCTTGCAGGGTTAATTTACTAACACCAGTTGTCTGAGTCCTTACTCTTACTCAGTCACTTCACTTCCTACGCCTCAGTTTCTCTTCTGGAAAGTGGATATTCAGTAGTAAATTCTCTGTGGAGTTGTCAGTACCAAACAAAGTGATTATTAGTAACCACGATCATGTCCTGAATGCATGGAACACATCACCATTTGCCAACTACCGTGTCAAGTTAGCAGAAACTACAGAAATTAAGAGCTCTCCACATAAATTCACACACCTGTGCACCAGGTAAAGGACCACAGGCAGACGTTCACTCAGCCTTTCGTGTGTCCCTCACGGAGTGCACGCTCTCTCCTGGGTGGGGGGAGCACAGACACTTACGGGAGTTTACTTTTAAAATGCGTTGATACAACCAGGTCTCAGTTTTGTTTGGATGAGTCAGCAAACGCTTTTTGGAAAGCCCAAAGTCTCCACACCTCGTACGTTTCGCGCTGCCTTAGTCTCAGAGCTCAAGCCCCTACTCTTCAGGCCGCGTCACCGTGGGAGACAGGGCTGCGTGCGGACGCACGGCGAGCGTGCAGACGTCCTCGAGCCCCGCCCCAACGGTCCCGCCCGCTGACGTAAACCCCAGCCCCGCGGCGTGGAGGGCCTAGATGCCTGCGCCAACACCAGGCCACGCGGGGTCTCCGGAGCGCGGCATGGGGGGGGGTTGGCGTAGCTGGGGCCCGTGGCCCTATGTCTTCTGGCTGCGACGCCGGTCCTGCGCACGCTGCGGGGCCGCAGCCGCCGGGCAGTGGGCGCCCGAGGGGCCGGGGCCCCCAGGCGGGTGTGGCCATCGTGTCCGCAGCCAGCGTCCCCGAGGCCGTGCTCGGGCCATGATCACTCGGTGAAGCTGCGCCGGGACAGCGTGGCCGACTTCTTTCCGCGCTCTGAGGACCTGTGCGCGCTGCAGGACTTGGTGCCTCTGCCCTCCGTGCGCGCTTCCCTGCGGGACGCCCCGCTGGACTTAAGGCCGACCGCCTCCGTGGGGTGCCCTGGGCGCCGCTCCTGAGCACCCGCTGCCCCTGATCTGTATCCAGAGCTTCTTCCAGCCACGGCTTGTCGAGACAGGTTTGTACTTCCCGCTTCCAGGGCCCCTCGTGTTGGCGCTGAGAAGCGGGGTTTTCGATGGTGCCAGGTGGAGGGTGGGCACTAGAACCAGTGCCCAGTGCCCGGGTGTGCGTGCACTAGACGGGGCGTGCGGCCTAGGACTCCTGCCGGCTCGGTGACCCCGGCCGAGTGCCTTAAGGCTTCTAGGTCTCAGTGTTCTCATCTGTAGCGTGGGCTTAACAGGTCCCAGTCTCTGTGGTGGTTACAAGGATGCACTGTGTTAATGCTTCTAGACTCTACAAAGTAGAACACTTAGCACAGTTTGGAGCATCGTTCATTGTTGCACAGATGTTACCTGGTCTGTTGAATGACTTTGCCTGGTACACACCAAAGCGATTAGGAAATGGATATATCCCAGCTTCATTTCCTTTCCATTCAAACAGGGTTCAGGAAAAAAAAATTTTTTTTCAATACTCGTATCATATAGTGCAAAGATCACCGGTGTGAAGGCAGCTTAGGGTTTGAATTCCAGGGCTTATGCTGTCTGTGGCCTGGGCAGGTTTCTTTTGGACTACAATCCCCACACTTGTAAAATGACATTAATAACCACTCTTTCTGTGGGTTCTTAGAAGTAATTAAGCAGGTTATGTGTGTAAAGTAGCCTGGCACTTGAATGAGTTGTCAGAACCAAGGGCTGCTGGAGACGATGCTTCTGCCCTAGGTAATCTCCCCTTCTACTGGGCGGCAGGTAAACACAAGCACAGTAGTCAGTGCTCTGGAAGAAGTGAGTTCTGGTGCTCCAGAGCACAGAATCTTTTTTTAAAATTTAATTATTATTTTATATTGGAGGTTACTTGATGTACAATATTGTGTTAGTTTCAGGTGTACAGCAAAGTGGTTTAGTTATTCATGTATCCATTCTTTTTCAGATTCTTTTCCCGTACAGTTTGTTACAGGCTATGGAGTAGAGTTCCCTGTGCTATGCAGTAGGTCCTTGTTGATTATCTAGTTGATACAGAGTCGTGTGTATATGTTAATGCCAAACTCCTAATGGATTCCTCCCCCCGATCTTTCCCCTTTGCAGAGCACAGAATCTTGGAAGGGAAAGTTCAGGGTAGGCTTCTTGGAGGAGGTGCCATCCTTTCTAAGGATATGTAGAAGGTCCTGGGGTGGCAGGAGGGAGCAGTGTGTGTCAAAGTTTGAGAAATATAAGAAAATATGGCAAAACTAAGGTATAGGACTGGAACTCAGGGTTTGGGAAAGAAATGAGAGTTGATACTGGAAACTTAGTGGGGCCCAAGAGAAGGGGGCCTTGTTTGTCCTGTCAGAAGTTTGGGTGTTTATCCTGAAGGCTGTGGGAAACACCAAAGAAGAGATGGACTTGTGGTTTAGAGACTCACTCGGACCTCCATGTGGAAGGCAGTTGATTTGGTGCAGGCTGAGTTGTAATCTGAGGGTCCCACTTAAGTTATAAAAGGTGGGACTGGATTTTGCAGATCTGAGAGAGAATGGGTGAGGCCTGGTGACCAGTTAGAAAAGGGAGGGCAGCAAGCGTGGGTGACAGTTTACAGCTGCATCTTTTTGAGAGATACAGAGCACGGTAGGAAGGTATTGGGGGTGGCGAGAGGATCTTACTTCATCTTCAGTGCTTTAGAGGGGCCTGGTAGACGGGTCTGGACCCAAGGTACAGATCTGGGCTTTTTGGGAGGACAGGTGTTTGAAGGCATGGTAGAGACTTAGGTTACCCACAAGAAGATCCAAAGAACCATAGGTCTGAGAGATTTTTAAGTGGGTATATTTGAGGATGTTTATAAGCTGTGAGAAAGTAACCAGCAGAGTAAGGGTGTGAAGATGTAGGAGAGGAAATGATTGTTCATTTGTTTTCAAAAAGCTGAATACTCATCGTGTGCCTGGACCTTTTCCAGGATCTGGGGTTCACACCATCTGTTATCTCTTCTGCAAGGATAGTTCAACTCATCCCCTGGTGAAGAGAAGTCAGATTATTCTTTGCATCCCATTCAGGTATAAGAACTGTTCTGTACCTCTGAAGGGACTTTACTTAACCAGAGTAATAAGTTAGAAATCAAAAGAAATTAGAGCTGGAAGGGACCTTAAAGGCCACTGTACTTAATTTTGCCTAATATTTTACATTGAATGTAAGAAAAATTTATTGTAGAGCCCATTCTCTTCAGAGTTCCTTCACTGAACTTTCTTTATGTCTTGCATCCAGTGGGTCTATCTTGTAAATTTTGGCCTCCTCCTAAATTTGCTTCTTCATCCATATTACATTTGGCCCAGACTATGGCAGAAACTCCTGGGTGGTTCACGGCCCCTGGATTCAGTTCCTCTAAGTTCATCCGCCTGCTCGGGTTAAGTGATCTTCTAACATAAAAAGATGTGCTTAAAATAATGCTGCTAATGGCTTGCCCACACAGAGTTACTGCATACTAGCCGCCCAGCGTGTGCTCTGCACGGAGGCTTGTAGTCTGAACTGTGTTCGGCCAAGCCTCATAGGGCTCTTTGCCCTGAGGAAGGGGAGCTTTTTGTGATCACTCCCTTTATCTTGTCGGTCCTTCAGCAGCGGGGAGCCTTTTTCTAATCAGCGGAGGCACCCTTACTCAGCCAGTGGTAGCCCCAGGTCTCACCACCTGTGGGATACAAGTCATGCTTTCTCCCAGGCTTGCTTGGGCCAACATCTCTTTCATTTCTGTCTCTTCTCACACTTGGACCCCTGGCCTTAAGTCATCCCCACCTGCAGTATTTACAGTGCCCAGCAGGAGTCAGGCTTGAGTGTCTTTTCACAGATGTTCCCTCTGCAGTTAATGCACCTCCTACTCCAACTCTGCATAGCCTCATCTTTCTAGATTCTGCTTCAGGGTTATCATGAAGCCATCACTTGGATATAACATTCTGCCTCCAAAGGAACCTCTGTGCATAAAGGTTATGTTTCTTTCTCTCATGTGATTGAAATTTTGAGTTTACACATGTCCCTCCTTAATGAAGGCTTTAAGGGCAGGAGTCGTTTCTAATCCTTAGCACAGAGCAGATGCTTTTTTTAATGCTTTTTAATGATGATAAAATGTGTGTTTTAAATCACTTATTTTACAATAATTTTGCTTTAGCTTCTGGCAGAAATAAAGTTTACAGAAGTCGTGTTCCTGCGAAAAGAAATAAAGATGTGACCTTCCAATTGTGTAAAGCTCTTAAACGCTGTGTAAGTGCATCGGGTGCTCTAAGGAACGTGGAGCTAAGTGGGCTAGTTGTGAGAGAGAGAGGCTTAACTATGTTAACAAAGGTAAGCCTTCATTGTGTCCTGCCAACATTTGATAGTTGCTTTTGGGGCAAATTAAACCAGTAAAATTTTAAACTCTTCCTCCATATTAAAGGGATTGAATAAATTGGCCACTTTGGTGCACCTGTGTCTTGCGAATTGTCCAGTTGGAGATGGAGGTTTAGAAAGTGAGTTTCAGTCTTGTTTATGTCTCTTCCCATCAGACTGGTCTCGTGATTTCCTACACACCATGTTACTTCCTGTCTACCTTTTCTTGGTGTTGTTCATGCCTGGATTGTCTCCTGTACCTGCTCAAACCTTGGTCCATTCTCATTTGTACCATGAAATTTTGTCATGCTGGATACTGTCAGAACTAATTTTACTTAACTTTGTGTTAAGCCACAAACCACACATTTTGTATATTTTCTGTGTTTTGTGTTTGTCTATATTTTTATGGTTTCTCTTCAAGAAATATTATGGGAAGGGAAATAGCAAGATGTAAAGAGCAAAAAAGTCATCATTCTCTTTAAATTGTTAGAACATCTATCTGCAATCATAATTATGATGCACTGTGTTATGTGTTAAAATAGTAAATACATGTAACGTCCCGTAGGAGCAGCAAACTCAGTGGTGTTGGTGAGGGTGTGTCATGGAAGTAATCACAAAGCAGGTGACTGTTGGTTGGGGTCCTGAAACATTAGTGTGCCTTCCCTGTGTCCAGTAGTGGTCTGGAGGGGTCAGGAAGCCTGCTTTTCAATTTGAGGGAACAGAGGGTTTGAGGTCCTCTCTCTTCTATTGCTCTAGTATACTGCATAGCAGCTAATAAAATACTGGGTTTATAGTTGACGTTTAAATCACTGATTGATCATTAAGATTGGGATGTATCTTTGGAAATGAAAATAGGAAGAATCTTATGCTTTTTCTTTTTTTCTTTTTTTTCCTATATCTGAAAAGGTATGTAGTACTTTGCTGAGTGGTTGGGCATAAAGTTTGCAGTATTCAGTGTATTCAGTTTTAGTATCTAAATAGAATTAAACTGTTGCTGTAAACTGGAATAGCACTTTGTTACTGACAAGTTTTAGAATGCATCTGTTCGTCAATTACCTGTTTGGGCAGATTGTAGTTAATGATTTTGAGAATGTGGCTATAAACCTCCAATTGACTCAAGACAAGCAAATAAGTCAAGATTGACAAATGTATAGGCTCTTCATCTTATTGTGTATGTGGTTTTTTTTTCCTTTTAGTTATTTGTCAAGGTATAAAGAATTCTATCACACTTAAGACAAGTTAAGTAAACTTCACGGGGTGTATTCTGACATGGCAGGGAGCAGATCACATGGCCTAGATCTTAAAGGTGATTTTATGTTTAAACTTTCATGAAAACATATGTGATTGAAACACATTAATATATTGATACAGAGAGCAGTTAATTTTTGTCTTTTTTTTTTTTTTTTTTTTTTGCGGTACTGTTGTGGCCTCTCCCGTCACGGAGCACAGGCTCCGGACGCACAGGCTCAGCAACCATGGCTCACGGGCCTAGCCGCTCCGTGGCATGTGGGATCTTCCCGGACCGGGGCACGAACCCGTGTCCCCTGCATCGGCAGGCGGACTCTCAACCACTGTGCCACCAGGGCAGCCCTAATTTTTGTCTTTTGATACATGTGAGTGCAGCTTTCATTTTGCTGAAAGAATATGACCACTTTTCAGTTTGGGATTCTACCATTTAATAAAGATAATCCACTTAATTTTAGAAATAAGAGATTTAATATATAATACCTAATAATACTTTTATGTATTTTTTTTACTGAAAACATTTATTGTAATACTGTGAAGAAACTATGCCGTTATAGTCTTCAAGACTTAAATGAATCAAGTGTTTATTAGCTGCTGTAGTTTTTAAACTAATAAAAATCAGTACATCAGCAATTTGTAAATACAGTTTTTAAAATAATACCTTAAAACTTTACAGTGGTTATTATGACTGTATTTAGGCCTAAAGTTATTTAATAATTTGATATGAAGGCTTTTTAATAGTTTGATGATGCAGCTCAGGGATAGGTAAACTCTGGCTGGTAGGCCAGATGCAGCCCGTTGCCTGGTTTTGTAAAGGAAGTTTTTTTGGAACATAGTCGCACCCATTGTTTACATGGTAGTTATGTCTACTTTCACCCTACGCCAGTGGGGCGGAGTAGTTGCAACAGAAACTGTATAGCCCACAAATCTGGAAATGTTTAAATTTAGATTTTAAAAATTGAAAAATTCTTTGAGCCTATACAGGGCAAGTCCATTGACCCCTGAGGTAGAAAACAGTCAAGAACTTGGGTGCCGAAGCCAAGTGGCCTAGGTTCAAATTCCCTTTCTCCCATTTCATAGCTAGTGACCATGGGCAAATCACTTAACCTCTATGCCTCATTATGAGGTTTAAATGCACTCATTTGTATAAATAGTGCCTGGCACATACTAAGCACTGTGTAAGTGATTGCTGTTGTTTCTCCTTGGAGCTTTGATAAGTTATTGTTAATAGAAAAATGACACTAATGATTTTCCTTTTAGAGTAACAAAGGCACTTTGAGTCTTTTATTTTTTCAAGAATGTAATAAGACTTTTTTCATTTACAATCAGTGTTCCCTGTTACCAAAATTTACTTTATGAATATAAAGAACTGAATGTCTTTAAGACAGTACTTTTACTTAAATGTCAAACCATTATTTTTCCAAGGCACATCAAACTGGCTGTGCATAGTCCAGGCCTCTAAAGCTTGTGTGCATACCCTAGGTAGCATGTGAGATATACATTTTGTAAATATAGTTTTTAAAATAATGCTTGAGACTTCCCTGGCGGTCCAGCAGTTAACACTATGTGCTCCCAATGCAGGGGGCTTGGGTTCGATCCCTGCTCGAGGAACTAGATCCCACGTGCCTGCCATAACTAAGAGCCCACATGCCCCAACTAAAATATCCGGCATGCTGCAACTAAAGACCTGGCACAGCCAAACAAACAAATAAATAAATATTTATAAAAAATAAGTAAAATAAAATAATGCCTTAGGAGTTAGGAAAAGAAAATATTAGAGCATTTTTACCTTTGTATTATTTTAAAAAATCTGTGTAGTTTATCATGTACATAAATTATATGTATGGAACTTTGTGTATATAATTTGTTAATAAATAAGATGCATATTAAAAAGTTTTCTTATGGTTTGCCCAGTCAGGTGTTTGGAGACCACTGGAGGACAGAATGATGAAATTTAGAGCCTCAGCAATGATAGAATTTAGAACCAATTCCCTGACTTAGAAGATAAGGAAAATAATTCTTAGACTGTAATTGAGTTGTCCAACTTTACATAAGTGTTCAGAAACAGGCTATCCAGTGTCTAGAATCTAATCACTGACCGAGTAGAATCTGGGTCACTGGACTCGTAAAGCAGAAGTGACTGTTGAATTTCTCAGGTTGATGCTCCTGGCATATATGCTTGATATGTGTGTGTGTGTAAATCTCTGACATAATAAACCATACTCAGTAGGCACACCCTGTTTCCTTATTCAGGCATCTTAATTTCATCCCATTAAATCTTTGACATATCAGACTACCAGAAAGCATGAAGAAACCTGGGCTGAGAGTCTTCGTTCCAGGAGACCTGATCTTGACTGTATGGCTGGTTTGAAGCGCATCACTCTGAACTGCACCACGCTCATTGGTGACCTGGGTGCAAGTGCTTTGGCAGAATCTCTTAGTGAGGATTTATGGCTTAGAGGTAAATTCTAAAATTGAAACTATTGAAGTTTTAATATGAAATATGCTTAGCTTTTGGCATGATACTATTGTGATAGGATTTTTTTAAAGCCTCATTTTACTGATAGCTTTTATTTTGCTTTTAAACTTTCTCTAAGAGTTGCATATATCCTTTATAGAAAATACAGAGTAACAAGAGAACAATTACCTATAATTTTAATACCCAGACATAATCACTGTTCATTTTGGTGTATATACTTTCAGTCTTTTTTTTTCTACAAATATATTTGTACACTTAGGGATTACAAAAATAAAATTGTAGTATACTTGCTATTTCATATTCCTGCTTTTTTCACTTAATGATGTATCATGTAGTATTGCGTCGTATTGATGTCCCATAGTTTAATCAATTCTTTGCAATTCGATTTAGACAGTTTGCTTTTCCCTGTCAGAAACAATGTGAATACGTTGTATATACATCTCTGTGTCCATCGGGATTACTTCTGTAGAATAAGGTACTACAAGTGGAATGACTAAGTGTGACATATTTTTAAGACTTTTGATACACATGGCCAAATTACCACCCAGAAATGCTGTGCCAATTTATAGTCCACCCCAACAGTAGATGTGAAGCCTGCCTCTCACAAACAGTGGCTTGTAGCACTTGTAAAAAAATGTAAAACTACAAAAATGAGTACCTCTCCATTTTCTATGCAAGTGGGATTACTCCAAATTTTATAACTTTTTTCAATTAATTTAGTATGAGCATTTTAGCAAGTCAGTAAATTTGCATCTCCTGCATCATTTTTTGTGATTGTTCAGTATTTCATTATATGAATATGCCACAGTGCACGTAGCTTATCCATTCTTGTATATAAGCTTTGTCCAGTTTTTCAGTTACAAATAGTACTCTGATATATATCCTTACCTATATCTCTGACTATTTCTTTTGGTTAAATTCTTAGAAAGAGAGTTGTTGGATCAAAAGGGTATAGACATGATTTAAAGGCTTTTCTTACAGAATCCTGGCTTAATCTGATAGGAAAATAACTACATTTTGTTTTATTTTGTATTCATTTGATTTACTGGTGAGGTTTACTGGCTGTTTGTATTAATTTGGCTATTTGGTTAATTATACCCTGTGTCCATTCTTCTGTAGTGAGAGTTTGTAAGGGTTGTATCATATCCTGTCAGATCCGTATGTCTTACTTGCTATTTCTATGTGCCATGGGGGTGTTGAAAGACTCCAGTTATTTTAATGTGATGGTCCACACAACACTTAAAAAAAAGACTCATCATGGTTTCCTTTCATGTAATATTTTTTAATACCTGTGCTTTGGTGATGATCCCTTTGGTTTAAATGAGTAGGTTGTTCAGCCCCAGAACTACTAGAATTCATGTTCAGTTTTTCTGGTTTTTGTCTGACTTTTTATGGAGAGAGTTCTTGACCATCATACTTTCATGATAGGTTTTTACTATGTATTCTCTATTCACACATTGTTTGAATTTGTTATTATTTGTATCCTCTTAGACTTGTCCTTTTGTCCTCTAAAACTAACAGTTATTACATTTCTTCTATTTTGTTTTCCCCTTTTAGCTAGTTTCAAGTGTGATTTGGAGCTGAAGATCATGATCAAAAGAATGCAGTGCATTTCTGAGCTCCACCAGGTTTTGCTTGTGAGGTTTACATGCCTCTGCCGCCCTTGCTAATTAGGAACTGAGATTCATTTTGTGATGCTTTTTGCTCGTACATTATATACAGTTATTCTTCAGTTCTGTAATTGTAAAATATGTTGGATGATTTATTGATACTAAAGCCAGGGTTATCATTGCACATTCAAGAAGAGGTTTTTAAATTGGATCATGCATTATGTGTGTGCATATACGTTTCTGTTTTTTTCCATACCCAAAATTACAAACCTGCCATGACTTGTCTTGTGCAGGACTCTTCCACACGTGAGAAAATGAGAGTTGTCTATATGTTAAATCTGTAGAGTTAGGAAGTGACCTTTTGTCTTCCATCGAAAGCACTTGACCTGCAGCAGTGTGGCCTCACCAGTGAAGGAGCAAAGGCTTTACTAAAGGCCCTTGAAACCAACAGAACTCTGCTCGTTCTGGATATAAGAAAAAATCCACTTGTTGGTATGTGGTCACTTTTTTGAAATTGATAAACGCGTAGCAAAACAAAAAGAATTTGTTCACGTATTGACAGTTTTTAAAAATTTAATGTGTTTAACTTTCCTCATCACACACAGTTGGCCCTTGAACAACGTGGGGTTAGGGGTGCCGACCCCTACGCATTTGAAAATCTGGGTTTAAGTTTATAGTCAGTGGTTCCACATCTGTGGATTCAACCAACCTTGGATCGTGTAGGACGATAGTACATATTTATTGAAAAATATGCGTGTGTCAATGGACCCGCGAGGTTCAAACCCATGTTGTTCAAGCTTCAACTGTACTTTTCTAGTGTTGCACTTCCCTTATGTTTTTAGCAGATAATGTACTAATTAAAGTGAATTTTACTTGTAAATTGTTCTTATCTCTACTCTGAATAGAGGTGAACCTAGATACTAAGCCTACTTCCACCAAGAGCATGATTTCTTTCCTGTGCAACCTCTGAATTCTTGCCAGGAGCACTTTATTCATTTGTCAGAATCACAAGCAATTTTTAAAATATCTTCTGTGTGCCAGATATGGGTTTAGGCACTAGGGATAAAGCAGTGAACCAGACAGACAAAAGTCTTGCCCTCGTGGAGCTTACATTCTAGTGAAGGAGTTCAGATAGAAATGAGTAAACAGATAAGTAATATAATTTTAGAGAGTAGGAAGTGCAAAAATTATCTTAAAGTAAGGAGAGTGAGGGAGTTCAGATAGAAATGAGTAAACAGATAAGTAATATAATTTTAGAGGGTAGGAAGTGCAAAAGTATCTTAAAGTAAGGAGAGTGAGGGAGAGCAGGTAGGACTCCATTGGATAGGTTTGTTAGGGGACAGCTTCACTGGAGAAGTGGCATTTGAACAGAGACATGAATGAAGAGAGGAGCAAGCCATGGAAGAACTGGAGTAAGCACATTCCAGGACAAGGAGGCAATGAGTATGCAGGCATGTATTTGGGTGGAGTATTTAAGGAAAAGCAAGGAGGCCAACATGGCCAGAGTACCGAGTGAAGAAGAGTGTGGTATGACATGAGGTCAGAGAGCTAGCCAGGGGTCTGCTCTTGTTAAGTCTTGAAGGCCAGAGTAAAGATGTGGATTATTCTAAATGAGTAGAGGGGTTTGAACTGGAAAAAGGCATGATCCAAATAGTATCTCAATAAGGTGACCTGGTATAGAGAATGGACTTGGGAGGATAAAGAAGAGAAACAGGGAGGCCAGTTAGGAGACTGTCACAGTGCTCCAAATAAGAGAAGTTTATGGCCTAGGTTAGGTTGGAAGTTTGGAGCAAGTGAAAAGTGGTTGAATTCAGGTTGTGTTTTGAGGGTGTAGCTATCAAGACCTGCAGATAGATTAGATGTGGGGTATGAAGGAAATAGTAACAAGGAGACAAGTCGTTGATGATTATGTGTGCAACTGGGTGGTATCACTTAGAAGAAGGGGGCTGATGGGAGGAGCAGCTTTTGAGGGAATATCAGGACTTTGGTTTGTTATCTTGGATGCCCTTTAGGTATCTAAGCGTCTGGATGGTGCTCAGACTGTACTTTCTATCCAAAGGTATCTAAAGCCACTTTAGGTGCAAAATGTTTAAAGCTGACCTTTGCTGCTGCCAAAATAGTAGACACTGGGAGCAGTCTGCAAGATGGCATCTTAGGTTTTTGAGGAAGAAATTAGAATACACAAAGGGGGAAATAAGTGTATAATTACATAATGTAGGTTTCATATTTAATTTTATGGGAAAAGCAATAATGAGTTGGCTTTTGGTTTTAAATGGAAATAGCCACTCATTGGGAAATAATTACTCTAATTTCAATTTATTTTACTTTAAATCATTCTGTGATGAAAGCAATTAGCAAAAAAGGTCTCCAGAATGGAAGGAGTGCTAAGTCAGAGGTATATAACATGTTTTAATTCTCTCGGAAGAATTTCTCTTTAATGGCTTGTTTTTCTTTCTTTCTTAAAAGAAAATTATCAAGGTACTTTCTGCCATCTTAAAACTAAGTTTTTAGTCAAATGAAATGGCTTTTCTGTTTTTGAAAATGTTGTGTGATGCTTTAATTTAGCTTCCCAGAAATGCAGATTGAAGACCTTTTATTAACTTAAAATATCTTAATTTCTAATGAAGATCAAACCCTCCTAAATTACCTGTAACTTAAATGGCATATTTATCATTTCTCTCTCAGTACCAGTGGATAACTTCTCCATCGGTGAAGGAACCATCCAAAGCTTCTAGACAGAAAAAGAGAACTATAATTTTGGAAAGTGGTCGAAAAGGAAAAGCTACTATTAGAATTGGTAACTCTTTTTTTTTTTTTTTTTTTTTTTTTTGCGGTACGCGGGCCTCTCACTGTTGTGGAGCACAGGCTCCGGACGCGCAGGCTCAGCGGCCATGGCTCACGGGCCCAGCAGCTCCGCGGCATGTGGGATCCTCCCGGACCGGGGCACGAACCCGTGTCCCCTGCATCGGCAGGCGGACTCTCAACCACTGCGCCACCATGGAAGCCCTCTTTCTTTTTTTTAATGCTACTAGAATTTATACCCCTTATATTTTCTGGTGTGCTAAAATTAAAACAGCTTTAATGGTTATTCCTTAACAGTTAATTACTTCCTTAACGGTTAGCTGTTAATATTATTTGTGGTTCTTATGGAACGTACCTAGGATGTTCCTGACACATAGTGTTTAATATTTATTAGATACTAATTTTAATATAATAAAGCTCTTGAAGTGACAAAATCCATATCCAGATACGAGGTCACCTTTTCTCCCTTTCATGTGAGGTCCAGGCCTTAGGAAAGAGGGAAGCATGTGATGTGTCTGTTGACAACCCCAAAATAAAATAAAGTAGGCAGAGCCCTTGGCACTTTACAGATATGAATACCTTTTATTGTCATCAGAACCCTGTGAACAGACAGTGTTTTACAGCAGTGCAGACAGGTTAGGGTCAGGTGCAGTGGGGAAGTGGGATCAGGCAGGATAAGAACATGGGGAGATTGGTGGGGGGGGGCTGTTTCCAGAGCCTTTACTAAGGAAACAACAAAAATCACAGATGATCATGACTGTTTTTTCAAAATGCAGGAATCAGTGGAAAAACTAGAAATGATCATGTTCAGAATTGTGATCAGTTGTGTCTAAGTATGTAGAAGTCAGTTACTTTCCCATAAGCCAGAAATAACACTGAAAAACAAGGAAAGATCCCATTTGCAATAGTCACAAAAATTAGTAAATATCTAGAAGCCAGTTCAGTGTTCTCCTGAAAAAGTTAGTGCAAAAGGATAGATGAAACATTTTAAACATATATGTTAACATTAATAAAATGTAATGTTAACATACGATCTATTAATATATAAAGCCACTGGCAGAGGGAAACAGAGATCGGAGGAAAAGTCCAGAAACAGGTCCCTGTTTACTTGAGAACTGTATTTTAACTTAGACAATTTTACAGTCTAACTTGACTTTTTGTCTAATTGATTGATTGAAGCATTGATAATTCATTTAAAAAAAAAAACAGAAATTAGATATTTGCATCATAGCATACACAAATTCTAGTCAGTCAAAAAGATGCAAAGGCAACTAAATGCAAGAAGCAAATATAAAATACAGGGGGGAATTTCTGTGTAAGTGTAGGGAGTACAGAAGCCTTCCTAAGTAAGCCATAAAACTCAGAAGCCATAAAGTAAAAGATATTTAATTCCATGAAAATTTAAAACTTTTCTACAGTTCAAGATGTAAACAAAACAAAATGACAGACACCAAAGTTGGGTAGTGTATTAACATATAAAGGTTACTGTTGATATAGAGAAGAACCCACAAATAAATGAAAAAGGATAAGCAAATTTTAAGAAGGCAGGGGGTGGTTTCTACCTGTATGAGCAAACAACTCAGAAGAAACACAGCTGGCTACTAGACAGTTGAAGAGGGGCCAACTCCTTTAGGAAATGCAGATTAAAACCATGGTATTTTCTTCCCCTCTGATGGGCAGAAATTCTAAAGACTGATAACATCTGGTGTAGACGAGGGAACAAACACACTTTGCCTATGTTAAGTATAATAAATGTGTTCAATTTTGGAGTGAGGTTTGCAGCATTCATGAAAGTTCAAAACTCTCTTGCTCTTTTTTTTTTTTTTTTTTTTTTTTTTTTTGCGGTACGCGGGCCTCTCACTGTTGTGGCCTCTCCCGTTGCGGAGCACAGGCTCCGGACGCGCAGGCTCAGCGGCCATGGCTCACGGGCCCAGCCGCTCCGCGGCATATGGGATCCTCCCGGATCGGGGCACGAACCCGTATCCCCTGCATCGGCAGGCGGACTCTCAACCACTGCGCCACCAGGGAGGCCCCTCTCTTGCTCTTTGACCAAAGACTTTTACTTCTAGGCACCTGCCCTCTGCCAGTACTCTGTCTTGCACAGAAGTGTGCATAAAATCAGGCACCCGCAAGTCCAATGAGGGATACTTACATAATGGGGAAAATCTAGAGACAACCCGGATGTCCTTCAGGAGGGGTCTGATGAAGGAAATTAGGATCCATCCGTGGTATGGAGTAACGTGTGTGTGGAGAACGGGGAAGGTCTGTGAGCAAACTGGGAAGATGACCTGATACGTCATGAGGTCAAAAGGAAAAAGAGCAGGTGTAGAAAAGGACATTTCTATGATTCGACTTAGAAACCCACAGTGTTTGTATTTGTAAATACTATATATGTATATATGTACATACGGAAACACGCATATATACACGTATACACATTTGTGTATCTGATCCTGAAAATGCACAAAAGACTGTTAATGGCAACCACGTCTGTGGAAGGGAATAGATCTTTATAGTTTTACTCTAGTTTTCCTAATCGTGTGCAAATTTAGAGTTAATTTTTTATTTAAAAGTTAGGCAGTCAGGAGAGGCCTAGTGACTGTTTTGTGGGCTTCTCTCACCTCAGGATGCACTCTTCGCGCCCTTCTTGTTTCTGGTTTGTCTTTTGGAGCAGACACCACTGAAACGAGCGTCTTGTCATCGCTTGCCAGCTGCCTGCGGTTTTCTTGCGCCCTACTAACCGTCACCACCTTTGTGAGATGCTGTTTCGCGCTGAGGTGGTGCCTTTCCCCTCACACACACCCCTCTGGTACCTTGGGAAGTCCAGGGGTTTCTCAGTGGGCATTCTAGAATACTCATCCCAGAGATGCAGTGGGTTTTTCAGCCACATGCATTTGGGGAAAACTCTGTTCCTGTATGAATTGTCCTCTTGGGAGTTCACGATTCACCGGAGCTCTTGAGACGCTCTAGGAAGTTGAGTCAAGAAACCTGTGTAGCCCTGTTAATTCAGGATTTCCTAAATGTCTATGACTGACTGTGGCACCGCTTTTCCAGTCACAACCATCCTTATCAGCTTCCGTCCTAGACTCCCTGGGGAGTGCTGCTCAGACTCTGTCCTGGAAGCTTTGTAGTCCCAGGATTACCTGCTGCTTCCACACCCACCCGGCCCCCTGCTAGCGCTCTGTCAGCCTGGCACCTTCTCCCTGCCCCCAACTCATTCGGCCACAGGCCCTGCCCCTGCTGTGGGATTTAGTGATAACTCCTGGGAGTCGTGGCCCAGCACAGCCCACGGCAGTGCTCGGTGTGGCTCACAGGGTTTAAAACACACAATTTGAGCCCTTACTGGAACATGAGAAGATGATTTAAATCCAGATGTCTTATTTCATAATCCCCGTGTCTCTGAAAGTGGGAGAAACAGACTGGGAGGGCCGTATGTTTCAAGCAAAAGGGAGACTGTTTCTCTGTGGAAGTAAGGAATGGGCCCTCAGAGTTAACAGGTAACGTAGGGGGTTTGTGCTGAGTCTGTCATGTTGGGCCTGTTATACTCATTTATATGACCGTTGGGTCCTTATTGGCATTTTCATTTACTGCCCATGCTTGAAACTCCCCAGCGTCCCTGTCTTGATCACGAGCCCTAATTCTGTTGACCTAGAAAGTTCTTTGTGGGAGCTTTCTAGCAGGCCTCTCCCCCAGTGTCCCCACCCTCCAGCCCCTGTGTCCTAGTGCTTTTTCTACAACGCAGAACTCCTTGTTGTGCAGACCTGATTGCTCCTCGTG
Source organism: Hyperoodon ampullatus (assembly GCF_949752795.1). Lineage (NCBI taxonomy): Eukaryota > Metazoa > Chordata > Mammalia > Artiodactyla > Ziphiidae > Hyperoodon > Hyperoodon ampullatus. The sequence goes on along the minus strand of NW_027640652.1, from coordinate 92,521 downwards.
CTCCAGGATCCGATGGATCCAGTTCCCAGGAGAGCGTGTCTGCAGGGCCCTCTGCGGTCTGCAGTCCTGCCCCCAGCCAGGCACCCAGCACCTCAGGTGCTGCAGAGAACTTGCTGCGGTCCCCCGTGCCTTGGCAGAGACAGCTGTCTGCCAGATGCCCTTCCTTCGTCTCCCCCTGTCCTGACCCTTCCCACCTCCCTTCCGCTGAAACCTTCAACCTTCCCTTGGGCAGAGGTACTTGCTCAGCTCTGTGCTTCCACAGCGCTTATCCTGTGGAATCTGAATTCCCTCCACAGCCATCTTGCTAGGTTGGGAGCAGCTGATTCCCCTTCATCTTTTTCTTCCTTCCCTCAGCCCCACAGCAGGGACATTCTCAGGCACCGTGCAAATTTAATCTTCAATTTCTAGTTGTTATGACATTGTTGCTGTCAGGATACCACCTACATTCACAGTAGGATGGGTAAATGTGTGGGGGACGACTGTAAATACAGATTCTTTGTAAATCCAGGTTCTTAATTCTTCCCCCTTTTAATATTTTTCCCCTTAAATCACGTGTCCTTTTTGCTGCTCCAGCTCTATAATTGGACTGTCACCTGGGGAGCCTGAGGCAGCAGAATATCAAAGAGGGTAGACACTACATTTTTAACGTCAATGTCAACCAGGATACCTACTACCTGTGCAAAGGGGGGCCCGGAATTCAGGCTCAAAGCCTATTACCAGATACTTGGTTTCCCTGCTTGCGTCTCTTCTGTCTGTCGACGTGCACTTGACTCCTATTAACTTTAACAGGAATTATGTGTGTGCCCTGAGGGCCGAGCATAGCTTTTAATGGGGGCTTCCTCACACTGCTTTTCTTTGCTGTTTACTTTTAACGAATCCCACCCTGTAGAAGTGGAAGAATAAAATAGGATGTGCTTGAGAAAATTGAGAGAGTTATGACATATTTTCCTTGTAATCCAGAATAGCATGTCAGCTCTTCTTCTGTTTGTCTCCTTTGGTTGTCAGCGGAAGATAATTTTGGCTTGCTCACTCTCCAAATCAGAAACTGAAGTCCAATACTAACGTATCCTAGATGAAACTTGACCCATTCATTTTTGAGAGTCTGTATGATCCCTGTGCAAGGTGCGGAGAATGAAAAGACAGCTCTGTTGACTTCAATCGATATTTACATAGCATTGAATGTGTTCCAGATGCTGTTCTAAATTCTATCAGTTATCTACTTTTGCATCATAGAACACTTCAAGACTGTGACTGAAAACCACAGCCATTTCTTTTGCTCAGGATTCTTTTCAGTCAGCAGGTGGGGCTGGGCTCAGTGGGGTGGTTTCTTCTGCTGGTCTCATCTGAGATCACTTACTCAACCAAAGTCATCTGGTGATCCACCTAGAGTCTAAATGGCCCCCCTCATCTGTCTGGCAGCTGGTGCTGGCTGTGCGCTGGGCCTGTTATTTCCAGCAGGCTAGCTCGGGCTTGCTTCCATGGCAGTGATGTTTTAAGAGGGCAGGTATAGAAGCCTCATGCCCCTTGAGGCCTCAGCTTGGAAGTTGCACAGCATCACTCTTGTTGCAGTCTCTTGGTCAAAGCAAGTCCACAAGGCCAGCCCAGATTCAAAAGGTGTGGAGCACTAGACCCCACCTCTTGCTGGGAGGGCTGCAGAGAATTTGTGGCCATTTAGTCCTCACATCAGAGAGGCACAACAGAGAGATCTAGTAACTTGTTCAAGGTCACACAGCTTGGGACAATACAGTGTTTTAAGTGCTTTGAAAGTTGCTGCTCATTATTTTTAAATCTTACCGCCACTATTCGGACCAACTTACGTTTTTTCTCTGCAGCCTTGTAGAGAAAGGGTCATTCACATTGCTGTGTGGCTGCCATGGGGTTGAAAGCTTCATCTATGTTGTACCACTGAACTGTCATAACTAGTATGAAATGGAGATATTATTATTATTGCTAATATTCAGATGAGGAAACTGAGGCTCTTGGAAATTAAGTATGAGTCGTATAAGAGAATGTTAACTCACTGTTCCATATGCAAGAGTGATCTCCCTAAGTAAATGATAAATGTCCTGGCACAGATCTTTTTTTTAATCTCTTGTTTGCATCTGGAAAATGGTTTTTAAAACTTTTCTGTTGCTTTGTTAATGGAAGTTGCACATTGCAGAAAAATAGCTGGAAGAAAAAACATGTTTTTCAGATGTCCAGTGCAGGCCCAGAATAGAAGCAAGTTGAATATTCCATTCCGCATTGGCAACACCAAAGGAGATGATGCTTTAGAAAAAAGATTTCTCGACAAAGCTCTTGAACTCAGTATGATCTCCCTGAAAGGGCATAGGTGGTGAGTACGTGTCCCATCCAGAAGCTTGTCAGAGAATTGGTTTAGTTTTCAGACGCTGAAGGAGACACATCTAGGAGCCTGCCCATCCTGGAGTAGCAGTTATTGTAACTAGTTGGGAAAGACCGTTTGTTACAGGGGTGCTCCTGCTGCTGCTTACAGGCCCCTTAGCACGATTCCACGGCCGAGAGCACGGGGTGGGGGGGCCACACCTTCTAGGAGCTTTGGTCAAAATTTCCTTTGAAAATCTCTGCTCTGACAGCACAAAGGGTGCCATCCCATCTCTAGTGCAGCTGGCACAAGCCTGTTCAGTGTAAGAACAGACACTGTTGCTCCCCTGAACATCAGAGAGAGTAGTTAATTCTGTGAGCTCCATGGAAGATGTATGTTTTCACGCATGAGAATAGCTGCCCGCTCCCTGCCCCCTGCACAGCAGGCTCATTGAAGAGTTGAGCTAACCTAGGTTACCTGTGAGCATGACGGTCCTTCACTGCCGTTGGAAAGGAATTTTCTAATGACTGAGCTGTGTGACGCTCCTGGCCACCTGCAGGGGCTTTCAGGTGGGAGGTTGGACACGACGGCCTCAGGTGCCGTGACTCTCGCAGGAGCTGGTGACGGGAAGGAGGGTCATCCTGATGCTCAACCAGATGCTCCTGTTCTTAACGGCTGCATCGGTGGTTCTTCTGGGTCCGTTGGAGGCATTCAGGCCTCTCTGTATAATGCTGTCACCATCGAAGATGTCAGAAGCTGGCAGCCTTCATGAAGCATTTTTTGGAGATGCACCAGCTATGAGCACATCCTAACTAATATACACTCTGCCCTTGAACAGTGTACAAAATTGGAAGTCACCTGGGCATGGCTAAAAAACACAGTATTTTTTTCGAATGAACATACTTATGATAGATTTTCTTCTTTTTTCAGAGAACAGAAAAGCATCCACAGCTATCCCAAGCTGTTGAAACTTAACCTTAATTCTGACTTGAACTGGAAGCTTTTAAAAAGTCTTCTCTTACTTTTCTACCAAATTCCAGCTACTGTTGTCTTTGCTGCTACTTTTTCTGCCTAGATCTCATATTCAAAGCTGCCTATGGGTTTATTTATATACCAATTGCAGGTTATTATTTTTAGAGAAACACAGACACACAGCATGGAGGGTGGGTGGGGCCCTCTAGGTGCTGAATTTTGATCCTTTGCAAGATGACAGCAGTGGGGTCTTCTGGATTCTTTCTTTATACGGTTATTCTCATAAAGCGATAGAAGTGACTTACTATATGTTTATATAGCAAGGTCTGTTTTTACTACCAAATAGTTTATATCTCTATGCATTTATATCTCTGTGCCTTTATATTTCTATTAATACGGTTCTTGTTGGTATATGTTGAGACTTTGAGAATTTGTTAGGATCCTTGACCTTGTGCATTAGAGCGTTAGGTTCTCAACAGTCGTGCGCCTCCCCTTCCCCCTCCCCCTCCCTTTTTAAGCTGCTTCACAAGATTTGGAAGCTCCCTGATTCACTTTTCCTTTCCTTTCAGTGGGTAGAAGATCGGTTGGTTGGTTGGTTGGTTTTGTTTTTCAGTTATGCTGTTAAGCTAAAAATCTGTGTTAAATTCCCTTACTGTTGCTTCACGTGATCGTTCTCTTTCTGGTGTTTGACCAGTGATGCCGAAGAAGGAAGATCTTTGCTGAATAGTCTTTTCCCCTATTGTTCATCCATTGTCAGTGTTTTATGTTGACCGTGTGAAGGACATTAAAGTCCTAAAACATCTAAACCTTTGTCAATGAATTTCTTTACATGCTTTTTTTAGACGGATTGTTCTTTTAAAAACTTTATGCTGGGAAAACTTGCTAAAAATAGCATCTGTGAAGGGTATTTTTTTCAGAAACGTGTAAGACTTGAGTCCTGTACCTCCATGTTTTTAATGATTCAGCGTACTGGTAGCTTTCCGTTGGCTTTTGGAATGGACATTATCAACAAACCACCTTACAACACAGCTCACGATATAAAGTTGTATGAACTTTGTCCCACTTAGGCTGGAAACATGCCACTAGGACAGTTTTGAGCCATCTTTGTGTTTCGCTGGATTGTGTAATGAGGACTACACTGATCTTTCGTCCCAGCTCTGCACCAATTAGTTGGGTTAGTTGGGTTTCCTGCTTAGGGCTAAACCTTGCCAGTCATGGTTCTCTCATGTGTAAAAAGGAGGATTGAAACAACTCCCCCACTTACCTCAGGGATGTTTGAAGAGCTTAAAACAAGGGCTCAGTGCAGGATGTGACTGTTTAAACACAGTAAATGTTTCAACAGCAAAAGCCGGCCAGTCCATGGACGCCATCCAAGTGTTCACATATAATAGTGCTCAGAGTCTATTTTGCCTACTTCCTCATCCATTCATATGATGGTTCCAAGTCCCTGTGGTTTGTACCGGCCCCAAATCTCTTGAATCTCCACTTATTTCCATTCCCATTGCCACAGCCAGCTCTGTCAGCCCTCAGTGGATCATTTCAGCAGCCTCATCTGCCCCCACCTGCCCCTACCAGCACCGCCAGTTGGACCATCACTTCCCCTTCATGCTCCTCCTTGGTTCATAAAAATCCCAGACTTCTGAGCCCAACGGTCACAGCTTTGTGGTGTCTGGTCTGGCTTCTTCTTTCTTGTGTTTCTGGTTCTTGGGATGTGGCGAGCGTATATGCCCGTGCTACGTCGGGTAAGCCTGGAGTTTCTGCCCCCCCTCAGCAAGACTGATGTTCCTTCAAGACACCTGCCAACCTCCTGAGCTTGTTTGTGTCTCCTGCATTGGAAGGATGCGCTTTTCCTTTGTTCTTATAAGCGTGACCCTTTTATCCCATCACAGCACCTCCATTCTGTGTTTTCCTGTGCCGAGGGTGTCTGCTTACGTGCCTTCCCCATCGGAGCAAGGAACAAGCCCTGTTTCTCCACCTCCATCACCTGGCATCCTGCCTTGCCCTTAGGAGGTGCTCAACGACTATGTGTTTAATGAATGGAAAGGCAGGGCTTCCTGAATTTTGCAAACAGCCTGCAGGAAAGGCAGAGGTACAATCTCACATACGTGGATGTTTTAATTTTTCAAAAGCTTACTATATAATTTCATTTTTAACTAAAATTTAAAATCTTGGAGGGCTCCCAGACTCTTCTTTACATATGTGTGAAAGTGTTTGGGAAACGGCGAGCAACTGCATTCATACCAGGACAAAGGGTAGTCACTGTTGTCTGGAGCACAGATCGCTGGAAGATACTCATTGAGCGAAAACCTTGACCTTTGAATGTCTCAAGTGAGTGAACGCACGCCAGTCTGCTGACCACGTGGAGAGTGGGGAAGGGGAGATAAGGATGCAGGCCCCGGGTCTACAGGCTGCGGGAGCCACAACTGGCCAGTCTTTAAGGTTAAAAGCAAAGTGGACAGACAGGTGTCTTTCAGGCCTTGGGAAATCTGTGTAAGCCTTGGTGGCCTCACGTTCCTTCAGATCCTCCGGAGTGTCCTCCTTCTTCTCCCAAACTGTTTTTGTTTATTTTTCTCTTTCAAAATTTGACAACACATAACCATGTTAATACCACCTAAGTGAGAAAAAACAGATTTGTTCCCACGTTGCTTATGTTTACCTGCACACACTGCTTTATCCCCAGCACTGTGGCTCTGTTCTTTTCCTGCACAAGAAACAAAATTGTTCTGTTCGGCACTAGTCTATGTTTATCTAAACATCTAATGCTGTCTCTTCACAACTTAGCAGATGCTGGAAGGTTTGGCCAGCCCTTAGGTGAAGTATGTGATGTAACAAATAATTAGTCCCTTTTCTCCCCTTTAGAGCTTAAGGAGCCACTAAGACCCTGTAAAATGGACAAGACCCATTGATAGATGTCCAGCTCTGCCTAAGGCCCTTGCAGGTCTGGCCTTGTATCACTCTGGGATTAATGTTTGTTGTATCGTGTCCTTTGGATGGAAAATAAAATGAGGAAGAATTTTCTCACATTTGATGCGAATGAACATAATTAAAAAGTGAAATGCTACTGCGTCTGCAAAGAAATCAATCACTTTAATTGCAAAGAAGATTCCCTGCCTCTGTTAGTAATGGGGCTCTTGGTAATTTAGAATCAGAATCCATGACAGCTTGTGATGAATTGGCTCCTTTTGGGCTAAAGAAGGTAGGAAGTTCTCATTACCCCTGGATTATTCCAGAGTGGGTAGGAAAGCTTGATCAAAGAGATATTGGGAGAGATCTAGAAAAGCTAGCAGTGAGCAAAGATTCATTGAATTTCTTTTTAAGAATCTACAGAATAAAATAGTTCATTTGTTGTGACAAAAACAAGAGCCTGTGGTATTTGAAATCCCAGAGCAAATTGGATTTTCTAAGAAAATAGGGAACTGGGCATATGAGAAAAAATTTACGTACCCAGAAGTCCTATAGTTAGGTTATAGAAATTGGCCTTGCTTACTTGTTAGCACACGAGAATACTGACAGCCTTGTGCCTCACTTGGGGAAAAGTATGGAATTCATACTTTGAGTGTTTATATGTAATTGGTACTAAGTTGAAGGCAGTCCAAAATGTTTGATTCAAATGAAAGCATAATTTAAGTTAGTAGAAATGTACTCAGGGTCCTAATGAATGAATCTACTGACCCAATCCCTTTTGGTATCCTAGCCTTTGTTTCTCTTCAGATTGCCAGCAATACCTGAAGAATAGGCTGAATTTTAGGTTGATGCATTTTATTTTGAATTGTGTGTGTTGATTTTTATATATCTATCTAGATGTAGATATATAGTTATAGATATAATTTCAAACTTAAAGAAAAGTTGCAAGATTAGTGCAAAGAACTCTTGTATGTGCTTTACCTAGATTCACCAGTTATTAATATTTAGCTTTATTTGCTTTGGCATTCACTGTCTTTCCATATATACATGTTTTTTTTCTCCTGAACCGCTTAAGGGTAAGGACACATTTTGCCCTTTTCCCTGGAAGTAGTGATTACTTCCTAAGCGAAACAACATTTTCTTACCAAACCACAGCACAGTGGTCTAAGTCAGAAATTTAACATTGATACTGTTGACTGATCTACCATCCATATTCAAATTTTGCCAGTTATTCCAGTAACATCCTTAATGGCTAAATTTTTCAGGCCAGGAACCAGTCTACAATCATGCATTGCACTTAGTTCTCATGTCACTTTGGTCTAAGTATGAAATAATTCTTCAGCCTCTTTGTTCCTCATATTATGAGAGTTTGTGACGAGTATAGGCTGGTTGTTGTGTAGAATGATCCTGATTCTGGGTTTGTCCTGTTTCCTCATGGTTCTTTCATGTTCTGTGCTTTGGATGGGGTTCCACAGAGGTGACGGTGTGTCTCTCTGTGCATCCTTACAGGAGCCCCTTGATGGTCATCTGTCTCATTTAGCATCTTGGTTAAGGTGGTGCCCCCGCACTTTCTCCACTGTGAAGTTATTATTTGTCTCTTTGTAGTTAATAAGTAATTTATGGAGGGATATTTTGAGACTCAAAGTATTCTGTTCTTCATCAAACTTTTGAATTACATACTGGTTCATAGAACCAGTAATTGAGGTGGATTTATTTGATGAAGAAGGTGAAGTGATTCTTAATGCTTATTTTCCACTAGTAGTTTTACAAGCCACTCTTCTCTCTCCCAAAGGAAAAAAAATATAAGCAGCGGAGCTGTGCAGAACAGTTCATTGACAAAAGGCAACCGTTGGAGGATATGTATCCCAGGAGCTCTGAGAGTAACAAACATACTTTGAGAATGTGAACAGTATGGGCAAGTGTGCTTTCTGGTGAATCAGGGAAGGAGGAAAAGAATCCCCTGATCAGGCTATGGGGACCGACTTGCAGACTTTTCCTTCCCTGACTAGTCAAGGTTGTTTATTTCTCAATAGTTGTAGAAGTACAGCCCTTTGGCCACACAGACCTTTAATCTAATAACCAGATGATGAACCACATAGCCTGATTATGCTTTAAAAGATGTGATATTTATAATAACCTGAAGTTAAAGTTGCTTCTAATGACTCTAGCCCAGCAGAATAGCCCCCAAGAGAAAAGTAAAATCTTGGCTTCCATCTAGCCAGGTGAAAAGCTGTAGGCATCCCGAGAAATGAAACTTGAAGTTGAAATGTAAGAAATGTAGGAAGTCACAGGTCATTCTGGGGGGAAAATATTAATGATCTTATCCAGCAGAGTAAAAAGCGGCTAGAGGCTGAATCATTCTTTCCTGTTCCCTTCCCCCAATTTAAAACCATAGGTTCTTTAGGTTGAAAGTCCAGGATTTGAAGCAGAAATCTTTAGGAGTTCTTAGGAAATGACAGGTGAGCAGGTTAATAACCTCAGGTAGGAACAATTCTGCTGTAAAACACACCGGGGAAAATACTCCTGAATTTCTGATGAATTTAAATCTTGGGCAGTCTAACATATTTTCTAAAGAAGTATGTTCAAATTAAGGCTCCAGCTGATGTTACCCAGTCACCTCCCCCATTAAGCCATCTCCAGTTCTCCCAATGGCATATTGTTCAAATATGGTGTCTTTCATGAGCAAGGTTCTTGTGGATACAGGGACAAGATATATCAGTTAGGATTTTGTTGGTCACAATACATAGAAACCTTCATCCCAACTGGCTAAAGCAAAAAAAAAAAAAAGAAAAAAATTATTGGTTGATGTAACTGAACAGTCCAAACACAAGGGCCAGCCCAGATCTGGTTTACTCGAGAGGCCCATGTTGTGTATCTTTTGGAGCCATCTTTCTGGGACTCTGCGTCTTTGTCCTCCTTCGTGTCATGCTTCATGATAACCACATTGGTGACATTGCCTCTTCAGAACGGGTCTGTAGCTCTACTTTCCTCGCCAGAGTGTCCAGCCTCACTCTGCTTGGGCTGCCTTAGATCAGGTTCTCGTTCCTGTGCCAATGAGTAGGACCTGGAGGAAGGGACATGCTAACTGGCTGGAATACAACAGGACCCATCTTTGGAGCTGGGTAGGTGGCCAATCCCACGTAAACCATATAGAAGCCTGTGCAGTTTGCCAAATAAGTTCTGCTTTTTGTTGCCCTTATGGAGTTTACAGCTTCATCAGGGAGGCAGACAAACAAATAAGCAAATGGATACAAGATATGAAGTGAAAGAACAGAGCTGCGAGAATAAATGTCAGGGAGACACGGTCCAGACGGCGAAATGGGAAGTGACATTTGAGTTGATATCTGAATGGTTGCGCAGGAGTTAATCAAGAAAAGAGGTTAGGGAGAGACAAAAGCCACGTGAGCATTTGGGGGAACCTTTATCACTTTACTTTCTCTTTGGAGAGTTGGTGTGTGATGCTCAAAATATTGAACAACTAGTATGGTACCCTAAAGAGGGCCAAATTACAAGTGGCCAAAGGAGGATGACTCCAGGAAAGCACCACCTTGCCGTAGGTGGCCACAGATGAGTGGCCTACTGCTGGGGTCTGAGGCCCACAGGGCTAGGGCTGGGGCAGAGACTGTTAACCAACTAGGATGGAAGTAGTAGATAAGTATCTAAATAACTGGTATGGCAGCAGAGGCGTGTACCTGGTGGATTTCAAGCCTGAGTGTACCCCCTTTTTTTCTGGGCCTCTTTCCACTGTTTACTGACCACCAAACCTCCCCATGCGATAGTCAATAAATGTTGACTAAGCATATAGATGACTATATTGGTAGCGTGGGAGAATTATCTACATTCATGCCTGATTGATATTGATAGAAGATTTCGCCCCAGAGCAAATTAGCAAATGCTTCCCTAGATTCCACAGAGCATCTCAGACATTGATTTTCAACTAGAGGCTTCTGGGATTTGAATCAGCATCTGCCTGAGGTTTGCAAGTTGAGGGGAATCTCAGCCTGGAGACACATGTTGATTCCACGTAAAGTGTTGGAAGCCCGCACAGAGTAATAAACTTATAGTTGTGTTCTTTTTGAACCATTTAATACTTATTGACTTAATGGGCATGTTAAAAAAAATCATGAGATGAAGCATTAACATCTTGATTCCCGTGTTTTCTTGAAGGGGGAGAAAATTGGGGCCTGCATTGCAGCATGGAGGTTTGTCTGCAGCCGGTAGAGGCTGCCTCTTCAGATGGTGGGCTCTAATTTGCCTTTCTTCCACCTTTCTCACTTTTTTCATATTTGTTACGTACTTGCCCTTGGGTACCGGGTCTGAAAATAGCAAGATTTGAGCTTTCTATTAGAAAACCATCGCGAGGTCAAAAGAGTACGATGATCTTTGGCATCACCCTTCTGGCCTTTTCCACTGTTTTAACCCCAGCAGCAGGAGCATAAACTTTCCAGCTGTGTGCAGGACTCAGAACTGAGCCAGAGCAATCCCCAAACCAGCTGAAGTTAGTCTGTTAGCTTTGTGCAGCCTGAAAGCTTTACATAATCATTGCCAGTCATACCTTCTGGTCATTTCCCTTTAGTGTACAGTTTCCACCTCCAAGTTCTTCTCTTACACCCTGAGAGGCTGGCCCAGAACTAACCTAGGAGCCTCCACTTGGGTGAGTAATTGTCATTAGCCTCCCTTTAGTCTCTTAAGCCTCTCTCCTGTTTAGGGCTGAAGTCTAGTTCTATACGATTTCAAGTAAAAACTCCCATCCACAAGTCACTGATCCATTCATCCAACCTTACCTAGTTAGTTAGCAAAATGGGGAATCATATTGACAAGATCATTATCCTTAAGCGATTTGGAGCCTAGTAGGGAAATTAAAATGTCAACATGCAATTGTCATACTCTGAAACAAGTGCCTATCAGGTAGGGTTGCAGATAAAATACAGGACACCCGGTTAAACTTGCATGGTTTATTTGTTAAATCTGATACCCCTACCACCGGGGAAAGTCTTGGGTGCAAGGGAACACAGGTGAGGAGGACCAGGGACGTCTTCCTAGAAGTACTGCCATTGAGGCCAACATGAGAGGGCTTAAGTCCAAAGAGGTGCAGGATAGGGGAGGGCTCTGTGAAGACAGCGAATAGCACATGTGAAGGCCCTGACTTGAGAGCCGCCCCAGGAAATTCAGGGGCCTGAGGTTCAGGATGTGGGAATGTGGAGGATGGAAGCGTATGTCAGGGGAGGGGAGACTGGAGATGTGATGAAGTCCTGCCATGGAATGTGGACTGGTTCCTAAGCACAACGGGCCAGCCATTGTAGGACTCGAAGCGGCAGAGTGACGTAAGATAGGCATCTGAGAAAAATCCTTCTGGCTGGAGTGTAGTGACTGATTAGAAGAGGGAGTCTGGAGACAGGGGAAGGCAGAGCGGTGCTTGCTGCAGTAACGATAGTGAGTGATGGCGGTGGCTGTGAGGAAGAGAGAGGAATGGATGAGCTCCTTAGAGGATGGATGGGTAGATGTGGGAGATGAGGGAAGAGAAAGCTCGCGCATGAAGATGGTTCCACTCAGTGGCACAGGAGAGGTAGGGAGCAGTGGGTACTGCGCTGCCATTTGCCTGTTTGCCTCAGACTGGCTCCCTGTCTTTCCACTGCTCTGCTCCGTGTCACAGGGCTGATCCTGCAAACCCCATCGCCCAGATTTCCTCGCCAACTCTTTTCCAGGTAGGTTCAGCCAGTGGAAAACATTGGCCAGAGGTGGAGGGCAGGGGGATGGGAGAAGCCAACGTATTTTTCCCTCGCCCTCCACTCTCTGTTTGGGCAGCTGCAGCAGGGTTGGTGGCCGCTTTGCTCTGAGTGGCTGCCCCAGGTACTTCACACTGCTTAGTATGATAATCTCTAGGTCCATCCATGACATTGCTGCAAATAGCATTATTTCATTCTTTTTATGGCTGAATAATATTCCATTGTATATATGTACCATATCTTCTTTATCCATTCATCCATCAGTGAACATTTAGGTAGCTTCCCCATCTTGGCTATTGTAAATAGTGCTGCAATGAACATTAGGGTGTATGTATCTTTTCTTTCTTTCTTTCTTTCTTTCTTTCTTTTTCTTTCTCTCTTTCTTTCTTTCTTTTTTTTTTTTTTTTTTTGTCACACGGCATGTGGGATCTTAGTTCCCTGGCCAGAGATGGAACCCATGCTCCCTGCACTGGAAGCACGGAGTCTTAACCACTGGACCACCAGGGAAATCCCAGGGGTGTACGTATATTTTTGAATTAGAGTTTTTTCCGGATCTATGCCCAGGAGTGGAATTGCGGGACCCTATGGCAGCTGTATCTGTTGTCTTCATGTCTCACATCAACCACCTGCACTCCAATCCTTGCTCTCAACGTCATCTTTGGGGAACCCAACCTGCGACAGGGACCTTGACAAGAAGAAATGGCTCAGGGAAAAGCTACCTGCACAGGGAGGAGATAGAGGCCATCGGCCCTGGGGTGCGGCGGGGAGAGTGGGCACAGAGATTTGTCATTTCACCCCCGATACTCAGCCCTCCTGGCTGCCCCACTCTAGGTCACCTCGTGATACAGAGATGACCCGGTTAGAGTCCCTGCCTGTGCAGGAATCTAGGGGCACCAGCGGGTCTGAATAATATTAGTGCAGGGTCTCCCCCACGGCACTGGGGTTATTTGGGGCGGGTCATCCTCTGCTGGGGGCCCCTTCTGGGCACTGTGTGGGGTTCAGCAGCATCCCTGGCCCCACCCATTTGATTCCAGGGGCCCCTCCCACCCAGTTGTGACCACCACAGATTTTCCCCAGACATGACCAAAGAACTGGGTGAGGCGGGGGCAGGATGGCCCTGGGTGAGGACAGCTGTGTTGAAGCAAGCAGCCTGTCCCAGGGCAAGGTCTGCCCCAATCCTGTCAGAGCCTGCATTTAGAACTGCCCCTTCCCTTTCCCAGCTCCCCTGCCCTGCAGTGGTCTCCGAGACATCATCCCTATGTAATAAATCACACCTTCTCAGTTTACTGTCCCCAGCACCTAGAAGAGTGTCTGATGTGTAGTAGATGCTTCATAAATACTTGCTGAATAAAGGAGTTGAATAAAGGGATGGGTGGATGAATGAATGAAGGTTACAATGGAAGGAGGGGGGAGATTCCCCTTCTGGCTCTCGGGGGTTGGGAGATCAAGTGAGAGATCCGTCCTAAGTAGGCTGACCAGCCTTCTGGGGTTCCCCGGGAATGAGGGTTTCCCCACAGTTCCAGCGCTCAAACCTGAGCGGTCCTGGGCAAACTGGGGGTGGGTGTTGGTCACCCTATGTAAACACAGTAACAATTCCAACTGCAGTAGCAATGGCCAAGGACCTCTAGGGTCTTATTGACCAGGCAGAGTTCTTTACCTGGCAGGGAAAGTGGCACAGGAGGGAGGAAGGAGTCTAAGGAAGAACATCCCACAGGACAATGTGTGCCAATGACCCTGGGCCCAAGGTCACACCTGACCAGGGCTTGCTTTTTTTTTTCTAACTTACTTTTTCCCACATGGATATGCAATTGTCCTAATGCCATTTATTGAAAAGTCCTTAATTTCCCCACTTTCTGTCATATCAAGTTCTCATATATCTGTTTCTGGACCTTTATTCTATACCATAGAGCTATATGTCCCATCCTAGCACCACTATGGCTGTTTCATCACTATAACTTTATTTTCTATTCATTTATTTTTTTGGCCGTGCCGTGCGGCATGTGGGATTTTATTTCCCTGCCCAGGGATCGAACCCGCGCCCCCTGCAGTGGAAACTCGGAGTCTTAATCGCTGGACCTCCAGGGAAGTCCCCAGGGCTTGCTTTGTCATCCATCGAATGGTGGTGGGTGGACACAGGGAGCAGCTGCCTGTGAGCCATCCTGTGTAGAAATGCAGGGTGGAGGGCAGGCCAGCTGGAGCGGGAGGGGAAGAGGCGGAGGAGGGAGGGAGGGAGGGCGGGCGAGAGACAGAGGGTTTCCGGAGACAACAGCTCTGGCCCTGTCCTAGGGCATGAAAGCTGAGCTCCTAGTGCCAGGAGTCTTGGAGCCGCAGCCTGTGAGCCAGGGTGACTGGCTCTCCTCCCTGGTGTGTGTGTGTGTGGGTGGCTCTAGGCTTCTCAGGCTTGGAATGGGGTGCACGGAGCAGGGACGGAGTAGGGACCCTTCTCTCTGGGACCTCGCGGGCCATCCTTAGCTCACAAAGCTGAGCCACTCCTGGCCCTAAGGGTGGGGGTCTTATCCTCCCTGTCCCCTGGACTGCACCCTCTCACACACAACTTCCCCGTGTGTGCTCCCAGCAGCCAAGAGAATCTGTTTTTAAAAGATTTGGGGGAGGGGGGTAAACATACAAACAAGAGCAGAATGGATACTTTTCCAGAATGGGAATGGCTCTGTGTAACCCCACCCCCAGGGTGACCACAGTCCTGACCTCTAACACCCTTGACGAGTCAGCCTTGGTCTGGGCTTGCGGACCCACGGAAGCTTCCTCATCCCCTCCTTCAGACCCAGTCTCTCCCTCGGCGTCTTTGTGAGAAGCACCCGGGGAAGTGGGACTGCTAGGCTGTACTGCTGCTAGAACTCCACCTGGGCTCCACCAGGCTCCAGCCCCCCGCGCTGTGCACCTCTCTGACCCTGAGGCACCTCAACTGGCAGGAGCGGCATCACCTTCCCTCCCGGGACTTGTGACACTTAAGGCAGACACCGAAAAGACAAGCGTTTGGCTCCCTGGCTGGCAAAGGGCAGGTGCTCAATTGTCAGAAGTGTCCGTATCAGTGAGGGTTCTCCAGACAAACAGAATCCATAGGGTTTATGTGTGTATATATACACACACATGTACATATGTACATGCATACAAAAATATACAGCTGTGTATATATGCAGTATGCATACAGACTTATACACATATAGTATATACAACACACACACATATATACACACATATAAAATGCACAGTTTGTATATATACAGTATGTATACACACATATACACATATACAATACACACATACATATACACTATACATACACACATAAAATGCATAGTTTATATATATACAGTATGTACACATACGTATAACATGCAATAGACACCTAGGTACATATATATCATACATATATACACACATACAAAGATATTTAGGTGTGTATATGTATATAGTATGCATACATATATAATATATGCAATACATACACGTACATATAGACACACATATACACCTACATATAAAAGCATGTAGCATAAAAATATATATGTACTGTATATATAAATTCATCATATATATACATATATCATATATATAAGATATATACACATACATATACACAATGTATACACACACATACACACCTATATGTAAATATGTGCATGTAAATACACATATAAATACATACACAAGTGTGTCTATATATAGTATATACATATATACATATAATACCTATACAACGTATACACATACAGGTATACAACATATATACACACCTATATATAAATATACACTGTATACATACATACATACAGTGTACCTATACTGTATATATACACACACCCATATATCAATATATGGTGTGTGTATATATACAGCATGTTCACATTTATAATATGTATACTATATATATACACATACATACATGCATACAATATATACACACACATATAGGCTTGTATGTATACTGTATATAGTACTTACACATATACTACAAACGCACGCACATATAAACATGTGTATACATATATAATATGTATACACACATATACAAATTAATAGGCTTGTATATATTCAGTATTTTTACATATATAGTTTTGTTTTAAGGAGTTGACTCGTGACCGTGAGGCAGGCAAGTCAGGGCAGGACTCTGGGCTGGAGACACAGGGAAGAGCTGATGTCCCAAGGCCATTGGAGGAACAGTTCCCTCTTTCTAGGGAACCTCATTTTTCTCTCCAGTCCTTCAACTGATGGACGAGGCCCACCCACGCCGCGGCACTGACAATCTCCTTTACGCAAAATGGAGCAATTTCAGTGTTAATCTCTTCCGAAAAATACCTTCCTGGCCACATCTGGAATAATGTTTGTGGTTGCCGGGGCCCCACGCAGTGCGCACATGAGATTAACCATCCCCGTGGCGATGATGACACTTTATTTTCTCCCTTGACCATTGTCACTACTATTCCAATTAAAATGGCAGTGCCATGAGGGCAGGGCATTTCCTTTTTTGCCAGTACTGAGCGTCCGCGGTCTGGTGCCTAGCAAAGGCTAAATACACGGCATTTTTGTGAACAGAAGCCGGGATTCCGGCTGTCATGTTTAATGAGGAATTATAATCTTCTTATTGGGGTGTGTGTGTGTGTGTGTGTGTGTGTGTCACGGTACGTCAAGGGCGGGAGTCGAACCCGCCACCCCAGGCCCCGAGGGCTCTCCTCGGGTCCCCACTTCGGGCCGCTGGGGGTGGCCGGGGGCAGCCGAAGACGTGCGGGCGGGCGTGCGTGCGTGCGTCGCGAGAGCGGGCGAGTTCACGGGGTGGGCCGCGCATGCCGTGAGTGGTTCGCCCCGGCCCCCGGCTCACTGGGCTCGCCTCACGCCGGCCCGAGTTCGCAGCAGCGCTGGAGGCCCCAGGCCTGTGACCACAAAGAGGGAACCGGGGGCCGGACGGGAGCGCGACGGCGGCGGCGGCTGAGGCCCAGGCCAGGCCCCCTCCCCTCAGCCGCCCGCCTGCCCGTTTGCCCCGCCCCCGCCGGCGGCGCCGCGCCCCTCCCCCAACCGCCAGACTAGCACGGTGCGGGGGCCGCGCGCGAAGACATAGGGGAGAAGCTGGAGCTGAGGCTGGAGTCGCTCGTGGGGGCCGAGCCCGCCGTCTGCCTGTGGCCGCTGCAGGTCTACGTAAGTGCCACCCGTCCCCTCCTCCCGGACCCCCGCCCCTCTTCCCCCACGGCGCGCGCTGAGCCCACTGAGAAACGGAGCGACTCGAGTCGCCAGACCTTCTTTGGAGCCCCCCTTCCCCCCACGCCGTGGTTCTCCGCGGCCGTTTCCAGCCCCCGCGCGCAGGGTGGGCAGAGGGGAGCCGGCGCCGGCCGGGGGCGCAGACTCGGGCGCGGGGACCCCGCGCTTCCGAGGGGCGCCCGAGCCGGTCTGCGGTTGGCTCTGCAGGGCTGGGGACCCAGGTCCCCCCGGGCCTGGACTGCCGGCGGGCTTGCCCTTCTGTACTTCCGGATCTGACATGTAGGGATTCTGTTTCCTGGTAGTTTATTCTTAGCGCTGTCAACGTGCTTAGGTTTTTTTTATTTTTGAGGGCACCCTTTCCTCCCTCTCTCCAGTTTTTTGTGTTTCTGTTTTGTTTTGTTTTAGTTAGGCATTTTGTCCCTCTGATGTTGAGTGGGTGGGCTGGCAGGACACTTGGAGAGGAGGCGTTCCGTCCCCTGATCTTGAGTGGCCTTTGGAAAATGACACGCCAAAGGGAAATTTACACAGAAGTCCGGTGATTCCAGAAATGCAGGGTGTCCGGCCAGGTGGGCGCCCGGCCTCTCGTCCCCTGTGGCGGCGTGGTGTGCGTGTACCTTGTCTCAGGGTTTACGCTTGGGCCCCGCAGCCCACCTTCCGGAGGGAAAGCGCAGCGGGCGCCTTGGGCCGGCGCCTTTGGGGCGCCCTTTCGTGCGCTCAGCTTGCGGGGGACCGGCCTCCAGGCGACCCGGCGGGGAAGCCCGCGCGACCCGCCCCTCGCGCGGGCTCCGTGTGTGTCAGTTTTGTGGAAACTGTGTCGCGACCGGGGTCGGGGTTGGGACGCTGGGACCGCCTGGGAGCCGATGTTGACTCCGAGGCCCGGTTCTCCGCAGTTATCTGAGGTCCGAGGGTTTCCAGCCCTCCACTGCGCACTGGCGCTTTCTATTTTTGCCCTTCCTGTGCCTGGAGGCGTGGCTGAGCCTGGGCTCTGGCTTTTCCGGTTGGGTAACTCCGGGTGTCCCGGGTGGGCGGCCTGAGCAGCAGTGGGCCGGGCGGGGAGACATGCCAGGGGAGGGAAACTGAAAGTGGGGAGAACCTTCAGAACTCCAGCTGATCCACTTGCCTCGCCTCCCCGCCCCTCTTACTGCACTTGTCATGCACGGGATGGCTGGCCGGCGCATTTTTCAAAATGTAATAATTTGTGTGTCCTTAGTAGCCGTGAAGCATAGTTCACTTGTAGTGCACAGTTGTAGGAGTTTTGATCGCCATCAGGCGACAGAGCAATCCTGTCATCCCATTTGCTGCCCTTTGGCGCCAGAGTGCCTCTAGCCTCTTGGCCACTAATCTCCTCTCTGTCCCTAAGGTTTTGGCTTTTCCAGAAAGTCAGATAAACGGAACAACAGCATGTAGCTTTTTGATTCTGGCTGCTTTGGCTCAGCAAAACCTATGCGAGATTCCTCCCGGGTTTGTTTTGTTGTTGTTGTTGTTTTAAATATTTATTTAGTTAGTTATTTACTTGGCTGTGCCGGGTCTTCGTTGCGGCACATGGGATCTTCATTGCCGCGTGCAGTATGTTTTAGTTACGGCATGGGGGATCTAGTTCCCTGAGCAGGGATGGACCCCGGGCCCCCTGCATTGGGAGCGCGGAGTCTTAGCCACTGGACCACCAGGGAAGTCCGTCATCCCTGTTGTTGTGGGTATGAGAAGCCACTCCTTTTTCTGGCTGTGTTGTATTCCATTTTCCGTTTGTCCATTCGCCTGCGGGTGGCAGGACTTGTGGGATGTTTCCACTTTTGAGGGGATCAGGAATAAAGCTGCTGTAAACATCCCAGGGCAGTTTTCCATGTGAACTTGGGTTTTTACCTCACTTGAGAAAATACTCAGGAGTGGGACTGGGGTCTGTGCTAAGTGTATGTTTAACAACCCTCCTGCATCTTAGAAATTGATATTTTTGAATATTGGAAGAGTTGAGAAATCCACTGTGACCCAGCACCCAGGCACTTGAAACGAAGTTGGAAGTTCATCTGGAGATGGTCACGTTGTCCCCGTCACTGTCTTTTATTCGAGGCAGAGCAAGGCCACAGATTTGTAACCCTTGTAAGGAAGGCCTCGTGTGTCCAGGCCCTGGCAGGACCTGGCTTTCTAGTGGTGGGCGGTTCTGCAGTGGAGAGCGTCTTTCCCTTGCTGGCCGGACCTCGCTTGGCAGGGTGCGGGGTGTGCTGCCTGCGTGGCCGGGCGCTCTTTCTGCCGGTCAGCAGCCGTTCCTGGTGTGTCTGTCCTACTACCAGGCAGGCGGTCAGGGGCCCTAGTGAAGTGCTCAGCGAGCCGCAGCCTTCCTAAAGTTTGCGGGTAATGTCTGCTACCCTCCCATTTCCCTGCTGAGGAATTTTGCTCTCTGATGGGAAGTGAGGAGGCAGTACTTTATAAGAGTTCATATTCTGTGATGACTCGATGCTGAATACATTAAGAAAATGGGCTCCTTCCAGAAGCTTAACTTCTCGGAAGGTCAGATTACGCATGTGACTGCACGTTTGAAATGAGTGAGCTTGTTTGTTCATTGATTCATTCATTCTGCAAGCACCTCCTGGATATTTACAGTGAGTGTTCCAGGGGGCGTGGAGGACAGTAGACAGTATTCTTCTTTCTTTTGATTTTTGAATTTTACTTTATTTTTTTATACAGCATGTTCTTATTAGTCATCAATTTTATACACATCAGTGTATACATGTCAATCCGACTCGCCCAGCTCAGCACACCACCATCCCCACCCCCCCGCGGCTTTCCTCCCTTGGTGTCCATACGTTTGTTCTCTACATCTGTGTCTCAACTTCTGCCCTGCAAACTGGTTCATCTGTTTGAGACAGCTTTGTACTTCCCGCTTCCAGGGGCTCTCATGTGGGCGCTGCGAAGCGGGGTTTTAGATGGTGCAAGGTGGAGGGTGGGCACTAGAACCAGTGCCCAGTGCCCGGGTGTGTGTGCGCTAGATGGGGCATGCGGCCTAGGACTCCTGCCGGCTCGGTGACCCCGGCCGAGTGCCTTAAGGCTTCTAGGTCTCAGTGTTCTCATCTGTAGCATGGGCTGAACAGGACTCACTCTCTCTGGAGGTTACAAGGACGCACTGTGTTAATGTTTGTAGACCCTACAATGTAGAACACTTAGGACAGTTTGGAGCATCGTTAATTGTTCCACAGATGTTACCTGGTCTGTTGAACGACTTTGCCTGGTACACGCCAAAGCGATTAGGAAATTGATATATCCCAGCTTCATTTCCTTTCCATTAAAACAGGGTTCAGGAAAAAAAATCTGTTTTTCAGTAGTCGTATCATATAGTGCAAAGAGCACTGGTGTGAAGGCAGCTTAGGGTTTGAATTCCAGGGCTTATGCTCTCTGTGGCCTTGGCAGGTTACTTTTGAACTGCAATCCCCACACTTGTAAAATGACATTAAAAACCACTCTTTCTGTGGGTTCTTAGAATTAATTAAGCAGGTTATGTGTGTAAAGTAGCCTGGCACTTGAATGAGTTGTCAGAACCAAGGGCTGCTGGAGACCATGCTTCTGCCCTAGGTAATCTCCCCTTCTACTGGGCGGCAGGTAAACACAAGCACAGTAGTCAGTGCTGTGGAAGAAGTGAGTTCTGGTGCTGCAGAGCATAGAATCTTTTTTTAAAATTTAATTATTATTTTATATTGGAGGTTACTTGATGTACAATATTGTGTTAGTTTCAGGTGTACAGCAAAGTGGTTTAGTTATTCATGTATCCATTCTTTTTCAGATTCTTTTCCCGCACAGTTTGTTACAGGATATGGAGTAGAGTTCCCTGTGCTATGCAGTAGGTCCTTGTTGATTATCTATTTGATATAGAGTCGTGTGTCTTTGTTAATCCCAAACTCCTAATGGATCCCTCCGCCCGATCTTTCCCCTTTGCAGAGCACAGAATCTTGGAAGGGAAAGTTCAGGGTAGGCTTCTTGGAGGAGGTGCCATCCTTTCTAAGGATATGTAGAAGGTCCTGGGGTGGCAGGAGGGAGCAGTGTGTGTCAAAGTTTGAGAAATATAAGAAAATATGGCAAAACTAAGGTATAGGACTGGAACTCAGGGTTTGGGAAAGAAATGAGAGTTGATACTGGAAACTTAGTGGGGCCCAAGAGAAGGGGGCCTTGTTTGTCCTGTCAGAAGTTTGGGTGTTTATCCTGAAGGCTGTGGGAAACACCAAAGAAGAGATGGACTTGTGGTTTAGAGACTCACTCGGACCTCCATGTGGAAGGCAGTTGATTTGGTGCAGGCTGAGTTGTAATCTGAGGGTCCCACTTAAGTTATAAAAGGTGGGACTGGATTTTGCAGATCTGAGAGAGAATGGGTGGGGCCTGGTGACCAGTTAGAAAAGGGAGGACAGCAAGCGTGGGTGACAGTTTACAGCTGCATCTTTTTGAGAGATACAGAGCACAGTAGGAAGGTATTGGGGGTGGCGAGAGGATCTTACTTCATCTTCAGTGCTTTAGAGGGGCCTGGTAGACAGGTCTGGGCCCAAGGTTCAGATCTGGGCTTTTGGGGAGGAGAGGTGTTTGAAGGCATGGGAGAGACTTAGGTTACCCACAACAAGATCCAAAGAATCATAGGTCTGAGGGCTTTTGAAGTGGGTATATTGAGGAAGTTTATAAGCTGAAAGAAAGCAGCCAGCAGAGAAAGGGTGTGAAGATGTAGGAGAGGAAATGATTGTTCATTTGTTTTCAAAAAGCTGAATACTCATCGTGTACCTGGCCCTTTTCTAGGATCTGGGGTTCTCACCATGTGTTACCTCTTCTGCAAGGACAGTTCAACTCATCCCCTGGTGAAGAGAAGTCAGATTATTCTTTGCATCCCATTCAGGTGTAGGAACTGTTCTGTACCTCTGAAGGGACTTTACTTAACCAGAGTAATAAGTTAGAAATCAAAAGAAATTAGAGCTGGAAGGGACCTTAAAAGCCACTGTACTTAATTTTGCCTAATATTTTACATTGATTGTAAGAAAAATGCAGAGCCCATTCTCTTCAGAATTCCTTCACTGAACTTTCTTTATGTCTTGCATCCAGTGGGTCTATCTTGTAAATTTTGGCCTCCTCCTAAATTTGCTTCTTCATCCACATTACATTTTGCCCCGACTATGGTAGAAACTGCTGGGTGGTTTTGCGGCCCCTGGTCTCAGTGCCTCTAAGTTCATCTGCCTACTCGGGTTGAGTGATCTTCTAACATGACAAGATATGCCTAAAATAATGCTGCTAATGGCTTGCCCACACAGAGTTAGTGCATACTAGCCGCCCAGCATGTGCTCTGCACAGAGGCCTGTAATCTGAACTGTGCTTTGCCAAGCCTCCTGGGGCTCTTTGGCCCTGAGGAAGGGGAGCTTTTTGTGATCACTCCCTTTATCTAATTGGTCCTTCAGCAGCGGGGCGCCTTTTTCTAATCAGCGGAGGCACCCTTACTCAGCCAGTGGTAGCCCCAGGCCTCATCACCTGTGGGATACAAGCCATGCTCTCTCCCAGGCTTGCTTGGGCCAACATCTCTATTTTTATTTCTGTCTCTTCTCACACTTGGACCCCTGGTCTTTAGTCATCCCCACCTGCAGTATTTACAGTGCCCAGCAGGTGTCAGGCTCGAGTGTCTTTTCACAGATGTTCCCTCTGCAGTTAATGCACCTTCTACTCCAACTCTGCATAGCCTCATCTTTCTCGACTGTACTTCAGGGTTATCATGAAGCCGTCACTTAGCTATAACTTTTGGCCTCCATAGGCACTTCTGTGCTTAAAGGTTATGGTTCTTTATCTCATGTGATTGAAATGTTGAGTTTATAGATCTTCATCCTTAATGAGGCTTTAAGGACAGGAGTCATTTCTAATCCTTAGCACAGAGCAGATGCATTTTAACGGTGATAAAATGTATGGTTTAAATGACTCACTTTACAATAATTTTGCTTTAGCTTCCAATAGAAATAAAGTTTCCAGATGTTGTGTTCCTGCAATAAGAAATAAAGATGTGACCTTCCAGTTGTGTAAAGCTCATCAATGCTGTGTAAGTGCGTCGGGTGTGCTAAGGAACGTGGATCCAAGTGGGCTAGTTGTGAGAGAGAGAGACTTAACTATGTTAACAAAGGTAAGCCTTCATTGTGTCCTGCCAACATTTGATAGTTGCTTTTTGGCAAACTAAAGCCATAAAATTTTAAACTGTTCCTCGCCATTAAAGGGATTGAATATTGGGCCACTTTGGTGCACCTGTGTCTTGCGAATTGTCCAGTTGGAGATGGAGGTTTAGAAAGTGAGTTTCAGTCTTGTTTAAGTCTCTTCCCATCAGACTGGCCTCGTGATTTCCTACACACCATGTTACTTCCTGTCTACCTTTCCTTTGTGGTGTTCATGCCTGGATTGTCTCCTGTACCTGCTCAAACCTTGGTCCATTCTCATTTGTACCATGGAAGTTTGTCATGCCGGATACTGTCAGAACTAATTTTACTTAAGTTTGTGTTAAGGTGCAAAGCACACGTTTTGTATATTATCTGTTTTTTGTGTTTGTTTATATTTTTATGGTTTCTCTTCAAGAAATATTATGAGTAGGGAAATAACGAGATGTAAAGAGAAAAAAGTCATCATTCTCTTTCAAGTTGTTAGAACATCTACCTGCAATCATAATGCACTGCGGTATGTGTTAAAATAGGAAATATATGTCATGTCCCGTAGGAGCAGGAAAGTCAGTGGTGTTGGTGAGGGTGTGTCATGGAAGTAATCACAAAGCAGGTGACTGCTGGTTGGGGTCCTGAAACATTAGTGTGTGTTCCCTGTGTCCAGTAGTGGTCTGGAGGGGTCAGGAAGCGTGCCTTTCAATTTGAGGGAACAGAGGGTTTGAGGTCCTCTCTGTTCTATTGCTCTAGTGTAGTATACTGCATAGCAGCTCATAAAATACTGGGTTTATAGTTGGTATTTTAATCGCTGATTGATGATCAAGATTGGGATGTGTCATTGGAAATGAAAATAGGAAGAGTCTTATGCTTTTTAGGTTTTTCCTTTTTTTCCGATGTCTCAGAAGGCTCTTTGACGGGGGGCTTTTTATTCTCCCATACAATTCCATGAATACTTATACCCTGGCACTTATTTTAATGGCATTTTCAATTTATAAATGTCTCTGAAACACGTACTGTAAACTATTTGAGGGTAATGACCATGGCCATTGATGACACATCTTAAATGTGCATCGTGTTAATGTTTGAGTGTCAAGTGGTCTACCATCAGTGCTTCCTTCTTTCACCAGTTTTCTTCCTCATTTCCTTCTCCACATTTGTCTCATTTTTCTACTCTCCCTTTTGCTTCTCTATTCTTGCTTTCTCCTTCCCATTGCATGTGTCATTCTTCTTCTTCTTCTTCTCCTTCTTCTTCTCCTTCTGACTTCATTATTATGGCCAACCAAAACCTTTTCTAGGATTGTCTCTATCTTCCTTTCCTCTTCATTGCCATCCACAAACTCTTAGAGAATATTGTTGCTTGACTCCCTTACTTCCTAGCATACCCATGTATTTCCTGATCACTTTAGAACATTGAAAAAGGTTGGAATTTTTAAAAATAGGTAATTATAATAGTCTTCTTTCACCTCTGGCATAAGACTCTTCTTCCTCAATCTGACCATTCTTAAATCTAGAAGTACTCCAGCTCATTGGTCTCCCTTACCCCCATGTTTAGGCCAAAGAACTTGTGAAACCTTAGCCCTGTTTAATACTTGAATTTATCAAAACATAAAAGGGCTAATTCCGCCTAAGGGCACCAAAGAAGAATAAAGATGCCACAAATAAACGTTTAGTCCAGATTTATAATGGACTCTTAAGTGCCTAGTTGAGTGCTAACCGTTAACTCACTTGAACAACAGGGAGGTCATGACACAAACTAACATGTTAATTGTATAGACACTTCACTTCACCATTCCTCAATGTAGCTGATAAACTGCATCCAGTTAGCTTAAATAACATGAATGATGAATTTCCCTGCGTATATAAATTGGGAGTTCCTAAAGTTTTCTTTTTCCCTTTGTACAACTACTGACTGCCACCTCGCTTGGTCAGTGCAATAGAAAATGATGACTAAGAAACACATTGTCTCAATATCAGTGGACATAATGTCCTAGTAGTCTATAAAAATCTCAAAATTCTTAATCTAAAAGGTAGTTCTGCCAATCTTATATCCTTTTCCTTTGTTAATATAAATATCCAATCTATGAAGGTCTCAGTTTCCTTACTTAGAATATGAGGTGGATAGATTTGCTAATATCTAGGGACCTTTCCAATTTTAATATTCCCTAGTTATAAGGGCTGAGCCAAATACAATGGCTCCCTTAATCATTAACCTCGCTCATGATGAAAGTTATCAGCAAGTTCTACTTGTAAGCGATCAAACATTCATATCCATGTATATTGTAGCACATTGACTTTTACAGAACTCAAAGTAACACAACATAGTTACATTCATAGACTTAAAGTCACTGTGGTATACTTTACAATTTTTCTTTTCCCTAGGAAGGAAATGTAGATCCCTAGGAAGGGATTTCTTTCTCTGCCTTTCAGTAATGTGAGCCTTTTATTACCTCTTGGATCCTAAAAATGGGTAGGGTTTTGGCAGGTGGAGCTTAGGACAGACATTCCAGGTGACAGGGACAACACGAGAAAGGGCAGAAGGAAGAATGGATTTTCAGAAAGACTTGATATCTTACATGGTGAGAGCAGTGTTTCACAATCTCTGTCCTGCAGAACACTGGTTTTAGATGATGTTAATGTAGTTACAAGACAGAAGCATTTGGGAAGAGCTGTACTCTACATCCCGACATGAAATTCAAGTTTCACTTTGTTACATTACATACTCTGAAAAGTTTTGGAGGAAGGAATTGATTTATTTTTGTTTAATTCAGTCTTACTCACAGTTACTTGACAAACCTATATTCAGCTGATGGGACTGTATTTTGTGAAAGGCCAATCGGAGAAATGGTGAGATGGAGCTTAGGATATTTCTCTGTTGGGACAGGCATGTGATTATTTTTCTTAGAATTCTTTACTGTTTGTCCTAACAATTGTTACTTTGCAGGAGTCAGTTTTTTTGTTTTGTTTTTTACATCTTTATTGGAGTATAATTGCTTTACAGTGTTGTGTTAGTTCCTGCTGTATAACAAAGTGAATCAGCTGTATGCATACATATATCCCCAGGATTCAGTTTTAAGCCTTCTGTTTTTACCTGAGTCATTAGGACTCTTAGAAAGCTCAACAATCCTGGGGTCTTCATCTCTGATGTAGTTTCCAGAAGCTCCTGGCACTTACCACTATTTCCTCTTGATTCTTTTCCTCGGACTTAAGACTTCTTACGATTATGAGCTGATGGTTTTCTCAGCCTCTAGTGTCAAAACCAGCTACCTCCCTCATCTTCATTGTCTCAGTTACAAGGTGCAATATTTCCCATGTTTATATGTGTCAAAATATAAGTCAGGGATTGATACATAGCATATGCGTAATAAAAATTGTATTTCTTTTTTTCTTTGTTCAAAGGTATCCAAACACTGGCCAAGTTCTTAAATTGAAAGTAGAGTGATCTAATTTATTCAGCTCATCCAACCATCAATATTGAATATTTGTCTTTTTTCTTACACGTATTTCTTGTATTCCAATTGTGACATTCTAGAGCACAGTGAGTACATTTATAACTTATTACTGCATTACTGCCTTGGCTACCTTGACCAAAATTTACTTCATACAACTGACAGCCTAATTAACCTACTAGAGTTTTTTTTAATGTACGCATACATTAAAAAAAAACTCTAGTAGGTTAACTGCATTGCTAATAACTGAATTTTTACATCTCTATGCACCCATGTATCCAACACCAGATCAAGATATTATAAAATATTTCTAACACCCTACACGGTTCTCTGTTCCATTCTCTCCCAGGGCAACACCTAAGCTGACCTCTATCACCATATATGACATACATGGAAAGACACAGTGTGTATTCTTTGGTATCTGGCCTCTGGTTACATATCATTATATCAGTAGTTTATTCTTTTATTGTGTTTTCCTGATTTTTTAAACCTAGACATTCATACAGTGTCAAAGTACCACTGAGTTCTTCATATTATTATGCTGACCTCCATCTTTAGGGGCTTTCCACAGTCTTCCATGTGTCTTTCCACCTACTTTCTCTTCCGTCTAATTATGTTTCATTTAACCAACCTCAGCCAGCCTTCCCCCATATTCCCCAACACGTAGCACTCCTGTGTTCAGCCAGTTTTGTCCCCTATTCCATAAGGCCTTTGTGCCATTCCTGACACTGTGCCTGTTCCCTGCCCAGAAGGCCTGTTCCCTACCCTCTATATACTTGTTCAAGACTCAGTTTAAATGCTACCTGTTCTGAGAAGTCTTCTCAGAAGAAGCCAGTACTTTTTGGAATCCTTCTTTAATGAAATCCCATAGCAAGTGTAATCTGTCCTCCCTGATCTGGTAATTAATTATCCATTGTTCCTATCATAGAGTGTTTGTTTTCCTTGTGTGCTGTTATTATTTATTGAAGCAGATTATAGTGACTTGAACCAGGAACTGGGTCATTTTCCTCTTCATTTTAGTGCAAGTTTCTGTGATGTGAAGTTAAACTCTTTTTCCCTCACTTCCCATTCACCCTCAGCAGTTGTTAAACATAAAGTACAAGTGAAACTTATTGGTTCACAGGTTTTTGTGGTCCTTGGTTCTGGTCCCTAGGTCTAAGCTGCACTTCTGTAGTGCTAATTTGACTGATTTCTTATTGTCACATAACTCAGGAATTAACTAAATCATTACAAATTTAGATACATATAAGATAGTATTAAAAAAAACAGTGGATATCAAAAGTTTTGGCCTGGAGGAGAGTGTTGTATGAGTCCTAGTTTGGTGGGGCTCAGACTTAATGATCGAGCCTACCAGTATTCCACTGTAAGTAAGAAAGAGGTATGCAAATATATGGTTAATATTTAACAGTGTTGATAAAAAAGAGAAGAGAGAAAGGGACGACAGATACTTTGAGGGCTTTTTGGAATTCATGAACAATTATGATTGGATGGGGAAAAAGAAAAACCGGGGGCTAACCTCCCACAAGTGAGGTCAGAAAAGAGGGAAGGGCTCATCTGGTATGCAGGTAGAGAGGTTTGACCTACAGAATCTTAGAAAACCTCAACAATCTGAGCAGCGTTGGCAAGAGGCAAACTAAAGGGCTAACAAAAGTCTGCAAAAGTCTCACACAAAGAACTTTGGCATGGTGTTCATCATCTAGCTAATCCTAACATGCAGACATTGATGAGAGTAAAGTCAGGTCTTTGCCAGAGTGGGTTTCTTATTTGGGCAACTGGGTCAAATGAAGAAAGGCAGATGTAGGCTGCCAGAGTAATAAATAAGGAGAGGAAAAACAAAAAGAACGAGACATATCATTCATCAGTGATTTCCCCCCAGTCTTCTTAGCCTCCACCTTATCTCCATCTTACTGGTAACACAGGAACTAGACTGAACAATCAGGTAAAAGGTCTCTACAGTAACTGAGGTAATATAGAAAATGAAAAAATAAAACATAAAATTGTAAATTTTCTTCCTAGGGGTAATTGAGATGATAGTTCAATAATAACATAAGGTCAGGTGAAGTGTAAAGAAATTTTAGAAAAGCTGGATAAAGTAAGAAAACATCTGTTCGCTGGCATCTGAATGTTAGAGACACCAAGACATGTGGGCCAAGTTGTGGAGAGAAGGGAAACACAGATGCAAGCGTGACATTTGGTGCAGCTTTTCTCCTTTGGGCATTTGCTGATTCAAATCTTACAGCCTAGGAGCTGAAAAACCATGGAGTTCAAAAGACTCTGACCACAGAAGCCAAAGGGCAACAGCTCAAGCTAAAGGCAACAACTAATGGAATGACAAGCTAAGTGTATCTTTAGTCTCACAGGGCTGCGGGAACCATTACATTTAAAGCCTAACAAATACAAGGGTAGTTGGGAATAGGGAGAATCCAAACTTTCACATGGTAATCCCAAAGGGCAACACCCGTAGAGGAAGGACAAGACAGAAATAGACCAACCTTTACACAGACTGAAAAACGGCTGTGAATGAGCTCAAACTGAGAATGGACTAAGGTTACCAGTCCCTATAGTAACTGTCTGCCATGGGCCAAAGTAAATCTTTTCAAGAGAAAGATAACAACATCCAGAATGTGGAGGTATCTTTATAGTTTCCTAAAATAAGTTAAATTAAGCCCAATTTTAATATAAAAATAATTGGACATACCAGGAAAAAGACTAAATGATGAAAAGTTCAAAAAAAGAAAAAAGAAAGAAAAAAGACAATATAAAGAGACACAGGAGGACAAGAGTTAGCAGGCCTTGGTTAAAAAACAGCAACAACAACAAAACTACTATGGTTAAACAAAGAAAATAGACACATGGCAAATAAGCATATGAAAAGATGCTACACATTCCATGTCATTAGTGAATTTTGAATTAGAACAATAATGAGATACCACTACACACCTATTTAAATGGCTAAAATCCCAAAACTGAAATACCGAAGTTGGTGATGATGCAGAATAATTGGAATTCTCATTTGTGGCTAGTGGGATACTTGGCAGTTTCTTACAAAATAAACGTACCTTTACCATACAGTGATCTAGTAATCATGCTCTTTGGTATTTACCCATGGGAACTGAAAAGTTATGTCTGCATAAAAACCTGCACATGGATGTTTATAACAGTTTCTTTCATAATTGCCAAAACCTGAAATCAACCAAGATGTTTTTCAATAGGTGAATGGATGAACAAACTATGGTATATCCGTACAAAGGAATAGCATTCAGCAATAAAAAGAAAAGGCTGTGAAGCCATGAAAAGACATGGAAGAAGCTTAAGTGCATATTGGTAAGTGAAACAATGCCAATCTGCAAAGGCTCCATGCATATTATATGATTGCAGCTATTTGAAATTTAGGAAAAGGCAAAGTGTGGAGACAATCAAAAGGTCAGTGGTTGCCAGAGGTTGTGGGGAGGGAGAAAAGGATGGATGAAGCCCGGAATTTTAATGGCAGAGAAATTCCTGTGTATGGTTCTGTAATCGTGGATACAGGTTATTGCACATTTGTCAGAAATCATATAATGGGGCTTCCCTTGGTGGCGCAGTGGTTGAGAGTCTGCCTGCTGATGCAGGGGACATGGGTTTGTGCCCCGGTCCGGGAAGATCCCACATGCCATGGAGCGGCTGGGCCCGTGAGCCATGGCCGCTGAGCCTGCACATCTGGAGCCTGTGCTCCACAACGGGAGAGGCCACAGCAGTGAGAGGCCCACGTACAGCAAAAAAAAAAAAAAAAAAAAATCATATAATGTACAAAACAAAGAGTGAAGTCTCAAGTAAAGCATGAACATTAGTTAGTAATAATGTATCAATTGGTTCATTAACTATAACAAATATATTACCCTACTGTAAGATGTTAATAATAGGGGAAACTGGGTTGAGAGGTAAGGAAGTATGAGAACTCTGTCCTTTCTGCTTAATTTTTCTGTAAACTGGAAACAGCTCCAAAATAGTCTATTAATTTATAAAACAAATCTAGACCTGCATACAAAACTTGCACGTAAATCCAACCACAGCACCATTATTCATAAGAGCCCCAAAGTGGAAATAACCCAAATGGCCATTTACTGTGAATGATCAATGAAACGCAGTAATATCCACACCATGGAATATTATTCAGCCATAAAAAGAAATCAAGTACTGATACATGCTACAACATGGGTGAACCTTGAAAACATGCTAAGTAATTGTATGATTCCATTTGTATACAATGTCCAGACTAGGCAAATCTGTAGAGACAAAGTATATTAGTGGCTGCCTAGGGTTTGGAGAAGTGGGGGAGTGAGTGACTTATAATAGATTCTTTTTCTTTGGGGGGTGGATGAAAGTTTTACAATTGATTGTGGTGGTAGATGCGTAACAGATCAAATTGTACACTTCAAATAATACGGAAAGTAAATTATATTATTATTTAAACTTAAATTATTATTTAAACTATTATTTAAAATTATGATTAATGTATTAAAAAAGGGACAACCTATACAATTTAAGCAAAAATTATCTGTGAAATGCAATCAAAGAAAAATTGTAGAATTAAAAAAGCTGAAATTAAGCACTCAGAAGATCAGTTGAACAGTACCTTAGTCAAACAAAAGAAAGGATTACAAATGTCATTTAAAAAATAACTACACTGAAATTTTGAGGGAAAAGGATGGAAAACAGAGACAAATGCGTAAGACATATGGAGTATATGTAAAACACTGTGTCTAGCCAGGCTCAAGTCAAACAGCCTAGGGAGCAGACACACAGCCTACCTGAATCACATGGACTTCTCCAAAGGAAGGATGAGGTTCTTATGCCAGAAGTGGAAGGAATGAATTACAAAGACAAGGAACAACTGTGCACTATAATGTAGATATACATCCATAAATACATAGGTTCCCTGAGGTTGTGATATGGTACAAACGATAAAAAAAAAGATGAGACTCATAGTAGAGGCTGCTAGATTCTGCTGAGGAAAATGTCCAGGGAAGGAAGAGTTGATTTATTTAGTTATTTTTTTAGACTCCACATATAAGTGACATCATGCACTGTTTGTCCTTGTCTTATTTCATTTAGCATAGTGTCCTCCAGTTTTATCCATGTTGTCTTAAATGATAGGATTTTCTTCTTTCTTAAGGTTGAATAACATTCCATTGCATATATATACCATATTTCCTTTATCCATTAGTCTACTATGGACACTTAGGTTGTTTCCATACCTTGGCTCTTGTGAATAATGCTACAATGAACATGGGAGTACAGATATCTCTTCAAATAATGATGATGTTTCCTTTGGATATAGACTGAGAAGTGGGAGGGAGAAAGAGCTTATGACACAAATTGACCATGTGTAAAAGATGTTGTAGGAATGAAAAACTCCGAACACCTAGGAAGAAAGGGGGAGCATGGAGTATTTGGAAAAGACATTGTTCATGGTCATACATAGTTTAAAATTATGACATTTCAGTGAAACTGTATGCATGCAGGCTTGCTTATATTTCAGGATTTGAATACAGTGCAAAGAAGTGTTGCTAAATTTTCCATCAACATCAAAAAAAGGGTGGAAATGTTTTTTCTTTTATTATGAAACGGGAGGAAAGGCAAGCCTTGTAAGCAGCATGAGGACCACTAGAATTTTCCCTGATGATAGTGGTAATTTAGGAGAAGAAGAAGGATCCAAGGCCATAGAACAATTTTGAAAGCAAAATAAGGCTGCTGAATCTTCACCCAGTGTAGGAGATGAAGCTTTAATGGCACATGATGAAGTGGCCACGACACAGCCGGCAGAGCTGGTTGAGTTGTTGAAAATGGCTCTTGAAGCTACAGGAATTGGACAGGAGTCGTAGAAAAAGAACAAGGTAAATGCAAAAGAGTGGAAGGACAAAATTCATCAAGAGCAAAGTCAAAAATAGAGAAGAAAAGCAGTCAACTTGGCAAGTAAAACCAAAACCTTGTCCTTTAGAAAGAACAGTAAAATAAGCAATATTTGGCAAATATGATAGAGATGGGACTCGTTATAAAACAGAGAGAATTTTTTTTTATTACAAAAGAATACTGTGGTAGCTTTTTACCAACACATTTGAAAATCTGGACAAAATGGCTGATTATTGATAAGTTATATGCAGCCAATATTTACTTCAATTTGAGTAGAGAATACAAGTAGCTTTATGAAATTAGAAAATATAATCAAAGATATACACCTTAGAAAGACATCAGTTATTTTCCAATGTATTAAAAAAGCTAGAAGAGTCCTAATACAAAAATGAGATATGGAAATTTACCCAAAAAGTAAATAGAAGTACATTTCTTTTAAGATCTTAAGTTCGAACTCATATTAGCAAATAGATTCCAGCAACAAATATTTAAAAAGTCATTGTGATCAAGAGGGATTTACCGCCATAAAGCAGATTTTTTAAAGTAGGGGAAAGTTGGAATGAGGAAAGAAATGTCCGTATCCAATATCAAAACACTCCAGATTTCAGTAGTTTAAAAAAATGTAATAAGCTATAACAGTACATCAGTATATTGTTAAAGCAGAATAGGAACCCAGGTGTATATGAGAAATAAAATATAGGGTAAATAAAGTACAGGCTGTCCTCACTGTGGAACCACAAAAATGATCATCCAAGCTGAACTGTGCAAAGTTGATCTTAATGATGATCAATGGGGAAAATATTATTGTTCTATGACCTTAAAATCTTTCTGACAAAAACACTAGAAACTTTCTTGTTGGTTGTAAAATTACAGGTAGACTTAAAAAATTAGTAACTCTTCTATTTAGTTAATACAGTGCCATAAAAAACATTAGAAATATTGAGAATTAACATGTTTTATTCCATTGTAAAAAGCTTATGAGAGGGCTTCCCTGGTGGCACAGTGGTTGAGAGTCCACCTGCTGATGCAGGGGACACGGGTTCGTGCCCCGGTCCAGGAAGATCCCACATGCCGTGGAGCGGCTGGGCCCATGAACCATGGCCACTGAGCCTGCGCGTCCAGAGCCTGTGCTCTGCAACGGGAGAGGCCACAACAGTGAGAGGCCCGCGTACCGCAAAAAAAGAAAAGTAAAAAAAAAAACAAAAAACCTTATGAGACTTCTAGTTTTGAGTCCAGCATGGAAGGAGCTTGGAAGTTTCCACTCTGTCCTAACAGGAAATATCTGAACACACTGGAAAATCAACAATTCTTCTTAGATTCATTAGAGAAGTGAGGTCACAGGAAAAATCACCATGACCCAAATTGGAGAGGCACAGAGCAGATACAGAGAATAACAACTTACTGGAACAGAAACCCAAGAGCAGAAATCTCTGTGGAAAGCAGTAGTGAGGTAGGAAAACCTGAACTGTATTTGACAGATTGCTGGAGGCTTGTGTGGAAAAGTCTGTGAGGTCAAAACTCCAGGGAAGCCCCTATCCTTTTGTGAGTTTTGTCTCTTGAGCTCTACCAGGTTGTGACCACCAGGTGAAGGTGAAAGGAAAATCCCCTTGGAATTCTGGCAGGGGGAGGGTGAAAGGAGCAATTTTGAAATACACCAGAGCATTCTGCTCTTCTTCATAAGGCCTGCCCTCAGGAGAAACTGTTTTACCAGAGGCCTGACCTATGGGGATTTATCAGAGCCTAACTGACCTGGGGGAAGGGAAATATCCTACCCTGACCCCTGCCGGCCTTTGTGTTTCACCTAAGGTGAGCGAAAATACTGAGAGGCACTTGTGACATTCATAGCTAAGGAGCACATGCTCATTACAAGACTGAGACCTAATCATAAGACTAGGTATGCTTCTATAACACCACATCTCTAAAGGACTATGGACTGCAGTGAATTTCACCAGCACATTGTGTCTGGATTTTCAAGGAAGAGAAAAGCGAGTCATATAAAATGTTTGATTAAAACCAGAAGTGGCAGAAAAAGAGTGGAATGTAAAAAAGGAACAGAGAAC
This sequence comes from Hyperoodon ampullatus, assembly GCF_949752795.1. Taxonomy (NCBI): domain Eukaryota; kingdom Metazoa; phylum Chordata; class Mammalia; order Artiodactyla; family Ziphiidae; genus Hyperoodon; species Hyperoodon ampullatus. Next base: position 57,847 of record NW_027640652.1, on the reverse strand, counting down.
AATGGCAATAAATATGAAACAGTAACAAATATGGTGGATGGTAAGTCAGTGACATCAAGAATCATTCTAAATACCAATGGTGTAAATACACCAGTTAAAAGACAGAGATTGTCACAGAGCATCGATAAACAAGATCCAAATATAAGAAATCTACTTTAAATATGAAGGAACTTATAGCTTAAAAGTAAAGGGTTGGGGAAAGCTGCATCATGCTAACACTAATTAAAAGAAAGTTTGAGAAGCTGTCTCAATTTCAGACAAAGTAGAGTTAAGAGCAAAGGAAATCATCAGGCACAAAGAGGGCATTATCATTCCATAGTGATAAAGGGGTCGGTTCTCCAAGAGACATCACAGTTCTTCATGTTTATGTGCCTGTCACCGAAGCATCAAAATTCGTGACACAACAGTGGATAGAACCGCAAGGAGAAAGAGATAAATCCACTATCATAGTTGGAGATTTTTATACCCCTCTATCATAAATGGACAAATCTATCAGGCAGAAAGTCAGTACAGACAAAGCTGAATTTAACAACACCATCGACCAAATGGGTATGATAAACATGTACAGACGACTTCATCCAACAACAGCAGAATACACATTGTCTCAAGCTCACATGAAGTATACACCAAGACAGACCACATTCTGGGCCATAAAACACACTCTAATAAATTTGAAACATCAGAAATCATATAAGGTCTGTTCTCAGACTGCAGTGAGGTGAAACTGGAAATCAATAACAAAAACAAAGCTGGAAAATTCCAAAATACTTGAAGATTAAACGGTTCATTTCGAAGCGATACATGGATCCTGCTGTCTGTATGAGAACTGAATAACATGCACAGTGGCCAAGCACCTACAGACTTTGAAAGAAGTGACCTGATGGTTCACTGATCATGATACACATCTGTTATATCCCTGGTGATTTGTGGAGTTAAGAACTAGCTGTGAAGTTTGTACTTTATGCCCTTCCTCACAGTTAATATGGCAGTAACTGAAATTTGATGGTTTTGTTGGGGTCCTGGGATTATTTAACTAAATCATGGTAACTGAAATTCATGCATGGGCGAACCGTTCAGAGCGAGGGCTGCTTGTGCAGCATACATTTGGTAATGTTCCATTGCAAGAAACAAATACCTACAAGAATGTAAAATAGGATGAGAAATCAAATTCTTGTTATGAGGAAGTCTGTCCCTAAGCAGAACATGAAACTGAGATATCATAAAGAAGAAGGAGAGTTGATTTGACTTCATAAAAATTAAAGAATTCTGCACAGCAAAAGGCAACCCAAACATAAAGATAACTGACAAACAGGGAAACATAATATAAATATTTGACCATGGATTTGGCCAACATTTCCTTTTCTTCACAATGGTATGAGGAGGGGAACTCTCAGTGAGGCAGACCTCATGAATCAATAGAGGAGAGGTTAGACTAAAGTCCTCATATGGTGTGGATTTAATTTTATGGAATGCAAAGTACCTGCCAACAGACAATGGAGTATTACCAGTCTTATCCAGATCCTTGGCAATGCAAGTAGAGAAACCTTGAGTAACTAGATGATAGATGAATCTCTTTTCTGTTCTAAAAGAGGAGGAGAACAATGAACAGAATGTCTGTTTCTCCAGGGCAGAAATCCAATATTGTCTCTGTAGCACTGAGCTTTGCAAAACATGGAAACGCACAGTCTTTAGCAAATCACTCTTAAACAATCAAGGGGGAAAGAAATGGAAAGGCTAATGAATGTGCCAATTACCTTTGTAGCCCTGACTGTTGAAAATAGTGGTGATGGGAAATATGTGATGCCACGTATGTGAAACTCAAAGAGCACAGCGATTCAAATGGAGTAGAGTAGGGAAGAATGCATCTGATAACCCACCCAAGGTGAATTATTTATAGTCTCGACTGGGAAATGTTGACTAAGAAATGAGAGGATACAGGCAAGAGCAGCTCCTGCCTAAATACGTCCAATACTCCTAAGGAATCCCGCGGACGACTGTGTCAGAGCGGAGCTGACGAAGGGAGTAGAGTAAGCTCAGAGATCATGCCCTTGTCAGATAGCATACGGAGAGCATTACTGATTCTCAGCAAATCATTACTGATCCTCAGAAAAATGCACTGTGACTGTGTCTAAAACTTGACTGGAATTTTCCATAGATGTGTGATACTGGATTTGGGTTTGCAGCTGCACTTGCCAAATCACCTTTGCAAAGCACAGTAGGTCACAGCCAGGGGAGCAAAGGCTGCTCTGCTCTTTCTCAAGCAGAAAAGGATTTTAGACGTGCCCAGTTGTGTCCCACCAAAGATGGGGATAGCAGATTACGAATTAGTGATTAGTACAGTATCTGTGATCCCTGGGCTAATTTCCGTCTTGAAGCTGGGATATAAAGACTCAGGTGTTGGGTGATGAGCCACAAGCCCTCTGAACAGGTGCGTAATCAGGACTGGATAGGATGAATTCAGGCCTGGGCATCTGGCATCTGGTACCAGCCCTTTTTTTGGCAGGTTGCCTTTAGACATGTCCCTGACACCTTTGCGTCTGTAGCTTTTCGATCTTGTTGTCTGGTTGTTTAAATACCTAAAATGGTGCTAACACTATTTGGTGGCATATTTTATTTTAAAAAACCTTCCATTACTCCGTGCACATCAAACAGTAAATGCTTTCTCTTAGTAAACCTGCATAACAATTTTCTGAACTCTTCTGCTCTGGGCAAGAGTCACAGATACACCAGGTAAATAAAGTGAAAGATGAGACAGTACATAGTGTTTTATTCAACTGGCTCTTGATACCTAAGTGTGACTCTTAACCAAGGATTATGCAGTAGTTAAGGACACAGATGAAAGTTGTTTAGAGTGTGTCCTAAAGTCTCACTGGTAGAATTTAAATCTCTACGCTGGAAGTTGTAGACCCGAGACAGATTGCTTCCCTAAACTTCATTTCCTGCATCTGAGAAAGATAATAGTATCTACCTTGTAGTAGACTGAATAATACCATTGCCCCCAAATGTCCACATTCTAATCCCCAGAACCTGTGAATGTCACCTTAAATGGCAGAAGGGATTTTGCCAATGGGATGAAAGTAAGGGTCTTGGGATGGGGAGATTTTCCTGGACTACCTGGATGGGCTGAAATGTAACCACTGGTGTTCTCATGGGAGAGAGGCAGAGGGAATGTTTACTCCGAAGAGAATGTGATGATGAAGTGGGGGTTGGATTGATGTGGCCAGAAGTCAAGGAATGCTGGCAAGGAAACAGATTCTCCCTAGAGCCTCTGGAAGGAGGATGGATGGGCCTGTCGACTCCTAGTTTCAGCCCAGGGAAACTGGTTTTGGACCTCTGTCTTCCAGAACCATAAGAAAATAAGTGTGTTTTGTTTTACGCAAGCTCATTTGTAGTAATTTGTTCCAGCAGCCATAGGGAACTAATGCGTAGCTCTAGGAACTATTTCTCCAATTAAAATGTGTGACTGGAAACACACTTAGTGGCATGTCTGACACACAGTAGTTATGCTATCGTAGGTTGTTCTTGGAAACTGGAGCCGTGGTTTTGAGGGATCATCAAAACCAGTACAATGGTTGCCATGTTTCTCCTTGTTCATCCTGGTGACAAACCTTTAGAGAGAGCTTCATCCTTTCCCACAGGAACCCCACTCCTGTTACTTAGAGGGAAGAAGTTATGTCTCACTTAAGGCACCTTCTTCTTTTCCTTTCTACTTTTTTTTTCATTAATCTTCATCCAAGTGGCCTTTCTAAATTTTAAAGAAAACAAAACCATTTCTCAGTGGATTCAGATACTACCCCAAGTTAATATACCCACCAAGTTCTTGTTCTTCCGGGTCACATCACTAGAAATTTCTTTTTTTTTTTTTTTTTTTTTTTTTTTTTTTTTTTTTTTTTTCTTTTTTTTTTTTTATTTTTTGCTTTATCACAAATTTAATCAGTTATATGTATACATATGTTCCCATATCCCCTCCCTTTTGCGTCTCCCTCCCACCCTCCCTATCCCACCCCTCCAGGCGGTCACAAAGCACCGAGCTGATCTCCCTGTGCTATGCGGCTGCTTCCCACTAGCTATCTACCTTACGTTTGGTAGTGTATATATGTCCATGCCGCTCTTTCACTTTGTCACAGCTTACCCTTCCCCCTCCCCATATCCTCAAGTCCATTCTCTAGTAGGTCTGTGTCTTTATTCCTGTCTTACCCCTATGTTCTTCATGACCTTTTTTTTTCTTAAATTCCATATATATGTGTCAGCATACAGTATTTGTCTTTCTCTTTCTGACTTACTTCACTCTGTATGACAGACTCTAGGTCCATCCACCTCATTACAAATAGTTCAATTTCATTTCTTTTTATGGCTGAGTAATATTCCATTGTATGTATGTGCCACATCTTCTTTACCCATTCATCCAATGATGGACACTTAGGTTGTTTCCATCTCCGGGCTATTGTAAATAGGGCTGCTATGAACATTTTGGTACATGTCTCTTTTTGAATTATGGTTTTCTCAGGGTATATGCCCAGTAGTGGGATTGCAGGGTCATATGGTAGTTCTATTTGTAGTTTTTTAAGGAACCTCCATACCGTTCTCCATAGTGGCTGTACCAATTCACATTCCCACCAGCAGTGCAAGAGTGTTCCCTTTTTTCCACACCCTCTCCAGCATTTATTGTTTCTAGATTTTTTGATGATGGCCATTCTGACTGGTGTGAGATGATATCTCATTGTAGTTTTGATTTGCATTTCTCTAATTAGTAAAGATGTTGAGCATCCTTTCATGTGTTTGTTGGCAGTCTGTATATCTTCTGTGGAGAAATGTCTATTTAGGTCTTCTGCCCATTTTTGGATTGGGTTGTTTGTTTTTTTGTTATTGAGCTGCATGAGCTGCTTATAAATTTTGGAGATTAATCCTTTGTCAGTTGCTTCATTTGCAAATATTTTCTCCCATTCTGAGGGTTGTCTTTTGGTCTTGTTTATGGTTTCCTTTGCTGTGCAAAAGCTTTTAAGTTTCATTAGGTCCCATGTGTTTATTTTTGTCTTTATTTCCATTTCTCTAGGAGGTGGGTCAAAAAGGATCTTGCTGTGATTTATGTCATAGAGTGTTCTGCCTATGTTTTCCTCTAAGAGTTTGATAGTGTCTGGCCTTACATTTAGGTCTTTAATCCATTTTGAGCTTATTTTTGTGTATGGTGTTAGGGAGTGATCGAATCTCATACTTTTACATGTCCCTGTCCAGTTTTCCCAACACCACTTATTGAAGAGACTGTCCTTTCTCCACTGTACATTCCTGCCTCCTTTATCAAAGATAAGGTGACCATATGTCCGTGGGTTTATCTCTGGGCTTTCTATCCTGTTCCATTGATCTATCTTTCTGTTTCTGTGCCAGTACCATACTGTCTTGATTACTGCAGCTTTGTAGTATAGTCTGAAGTCAGGGAGCCTGATTCCTCCAGCTCCATTTTTCGTTCTCAAGATTGCTTTGGCTATTCGGGGTCTTTTGTGTTTCCATACAAATTGTGAAATTTTTTGTTCTAGTTCTGTGAAAAATGCCAGTGGTATTTTGATAGGGATTGCATTGAATCTGTAGATTGCTTTGGGTAGTAGAGTCATTTTCACAATGTTGATTCTTCCAATCCAAGAACATGGTACATCTCTCCATCTATTTGTATCATCTTTAATTTCTTTCATCAGTGTCTTATAATTTTCTGCATACAGGTCTTTTGTCTCCTTAGGTAGGTTTATTCCTAGATATTTTATTCTTTTTGTTGCAATGGTAAATGGGAGTGTTTCCTTGATTTCACTTTCAGATTTTTCATCATTAGTATATAGGAATGCCAGAGATTTCTGTGCATTAATTTTGTATCCTGCAACTTTACCAAATTCATTGATTAGCTCTAGTAGTTTTCTGGTAGCATCTTTAGGATTCTCTATGTATAGTATCATGTCATCTGCAAACAGTGACAGCTTTACTTCTTCTTTTCCAATTTGGATTCCTTTTATTTGCTTTTCTTCTCTGATTGCTGTGGCTAAAACTTCCAAAACTATGTTGAATAAGAGTGGTGAGAGTGGGCAACCTTGTCTTGTTCCTGATCTTAGTGGAAATGGTTTCAGTTTTTCACCATTGAGGACGATGCTGGCTGTGGGTTTGTCATATATGGCCTTTATTATGTTGAGGAAAGTTCCCTCTATGCCTACTTTCTGCAGGGTTTTTATCATGAATGGGTGTTGAATTTTGTCGAAAGCTTTCTCTGCATCTATTGAGATGATCATATGGTTTTTCTCCTTCAATTTGTTAATATGGTGTATCACGTTGATTGATTTGCGTATATTGAAGAATCCTTGCATTCCTGGGATAAACCCCACTTGATCATGGTGTATGATCCTTTTAATGTGCTGTTGGATTCTGTTTGCTAGTATTTTGTTGAGGATTTTTGCATCTATGTTCATCAGTGATATTGGCCTGTAGTTTTCTTTCTTTGTGACATCCTTGTCTGGTTTTGGTATCAAGGTGATGGTGGCCTCGTAGAATGAGTTTGGGAGTGTTCCTCCCTCTGCTATATTTTGGAAGAGTTTGAGAAGGATAGGCGTTAGCTCTTCTCTAAATGCTTGATAGAATTCGCCTGTGAAGCCATCTGGTCCTGGGCTTTTGTTTGTTGGAAGATTTTTTATCACAGTTTCAATTTCAGTGCTTGTGATTGGTCTGTTCATATGTTCTATTTCTTCCTGATTCAGTCTTGGCAGGTTGTGCATTTCTAAGAATTTGTCCATTTCTTCCAGGTTGTCCATTTTATTGGCATAGAGTTGCTTATAGTAATCTCTCACGATCTTTTGTATTTCTGCAGTGTCAGTTGTTACTTCTCCTTTTTCATTTCTAATTCTATTGATTTGAGTCTTCTCCCTTTTTTTCTTGATGAGTCTGGCTAATGGTTTATCAATTTTGTTTATCTTCTCAAAGAACCAGCTTTTAGTTTTATTGATCTTTGCTATTGTTTCCTTCATTTCTTTTTCATTTATTTCTGATCTGATTTTTATGATTTCTTTCCTTCTGCTAACTTTGGGATGTTTTTGTTCTTCTTTCTCTAATTGCTTTAGGTGCAAGGTTAGGTTGTTTAGTCGAGATATTTCCTGTTTCTTAAGGTGGGATTGTATTGCTATAAACTTCCCTCTTAGAACTGCTTTTGCTGCATCCCATAGGTTTTGGGTCGTCGTGTCTCCATTGTCATTTGTTTCTAGGTATTTTTTTATTTCCTCTTTGATTTCTTCAGTGATCACTTCGTTATTAAGTAATGTATTGTTTAGCCTCCATGTGTTTGTATTTTTTATAGCTCTTTTCCTGTAATTGATATCTAGTCTCATAGCATTGTGGTCGGAAAAGATACTTGATACAATTTCAATTTTCTTAAATTTACCAAGGCTTGATTTGTGACCCAAGATATGATCTATCCTGGAGAATGTTCCATGAGCACTTGAGAAAAATGTGTATTCTGTTGTTTTTGGATGGAATGTCCTATAAATATCAATTAAGTCCATCTTGTTTAATGTATCATTTAAAGCTTGTGTTTCCTTATTTATTTTCATTTTGGATGATCTGTCCATTGGTGAAAGTGGGGTGTTAAAGTCCCCTACTATGATTGTGTTACTGTCGATTTCTCCTTTTATGGCTGTTAGTGTTTGCCTTATGTATTGAGGTGCTCCTATGTTGGGTGCATAAATATTTACAATTGTTATATCTTCTTCTTGGATCGATCCCTTGATCATTATGTAGTGTCCTTCTTTGTCTCTTCTAGTAGTCTTTATTTTAAAGTCTATTTTGTCTGATATGAGAATTGCTACTCCAGCTTTCTTTTGGTTTCCATTTGCATGGAATATCTTTTTCCATCCCCTTACTTTCAGTCTGTATGTGTCTCTAGGTCTGAAGTGGGTCTCTTGTAGACAGCATATATATGGGTCTTGTTTTTGTATCCATTCAGCCAATCTGTGTCTTTTGGTGGGAGCGTTTAGTCCATTTACATTTAAGGTAATTATCGATATGTATGTTCCTATTCCCATTTTCTTAATTGTTTTGGGTTCGTTATTGTAGGTCTTTTCCTTCTGTTGTGTTTCTTGCCTAGAGAAGTTCCTTTAGCATTTGTTGTAAAGCTGGTTTGGTGGTGCTGAACTCTCTCAGCTTTTGCTTGTCTGTAAAGGTTTTAATTTCTCCATCAAATCTGAATGAGATCCTTGCTGGGTAGAGTAATCTTGGTTGCAGGTTTCTCTCCTTCATCACTTTAATTATGTCCTGCCACTCCCTTCTGGCTTGTAGAGTTTCTGCTGAGAGATCAGCTGTTATCCTGATGGGGATTCCCTTGTGTGTTATTTGTTGTTTTTGCCTTGCTGCTTTTAATATGATTTCTTTGTGTTTAATTTTTGACAGTTTGATTAATATGTGTCTTGGCGTATTTCTCCTTGGATTTATTCTGTATGGGACTCTCTGTGCTTCTTGGACTTGATTAACTATTTCCTTTCCCATATTAGGGAAGTTTTCAACTATAATCTCTTCAAATATTTTCTCAGTCCCTTTCTTTTTCTCTTCTTCTTCTGGAACCCCTATAATTCGAATGTTGGTGCGTTTAATGTTGTCCCAGAGGTCTCTGATATGGTCCTCTGTTCTTTTCATTCTTTTCTCTTTATTTTGCTCTGCATTAGTTATTTCCACTATTTTATCTTCCACCTCACTTATCCGTTCTTCTGCCTCAGTTATTCTGCTATTGATCCCATCTAGAGTATTTTTCATTTCATTTATTGTGTTTTTAATCGATGCTTGATTCATCTTTAGTTCTACTAGGTCCTTGTTAACTGTTTCTTGCATTTTGTCTATTCTATTTCCAAGATTTTGGATCATCTTTACTATCATTATTCTGAATTCTTTTTCAGATAGACTGCCTATTACCTCTTCATTTGTTAGGTCTGGTGGGTTTTTATCTTGCTCCTTCTCCTGCTGTGTGTTTTTCTGTCTTCTCATTTTGCTTATGTTACTGTGTTTGGGGTCTCCTTTTTGCCGGCTGCAGGTTCGTAGTTCCTGTTGTTTTTGGTGTCTGTCCCCAGTGGCTAAGGTTGGTTTAGTGGGTTGTGTAGGTTTCCTGGTCGAGGGGACTAGTGCCTGTGTTCTGGTGGATGAGGCTGGATCTTGTCTTTCTGGTGGGCAGGTCCACGTCTGGTGGTGTGTTTTGGGGTGTCTGCAGACTTTTTATGATTTTAGGCCACCTCTCTGCTAATGGGTGGCGTTGTGTTCCTGTCTTGCTAGTTGTTTGGCATAGGGTGTCCAGCACTGTAGCTTGCTGGTCGTTGAGTGAAGCTGGGTGCTGGTGTTGAGATGGAGATCTCTGGAAGATTTTCGCCGTTTGATATTATGTGGAGCTGGGAGGTCTCTTGTGGACCAGTGTCCTGAAGTTGGCTCTCCCACCTCAGAGGCACAGTACTGACTCCTGGCTCCTCAATTTGGGATGATTTGTTGTCTATTCATGTATTCCACAGATGCAGGGTACATCAAGTTGATTGTGGAGCTTTAATCCGCTGCTTCTGAGGCTGCTGGGAGAGGTTTCCCTTTCTCTTCTTTGTTCTCACAGCTCCCGGGTCTCAGCTTTGGATTTGGCCCCGCCTCTGCGTGTAGGTCGCCGGAGGGCGTCTGTTCTTCGCTCAGACAGGAAAGGGTTAAAGGAGCAGCCTCTTCGGGAACTCTGGCTCACTCAGGCCGGGCGGGAGGGAGGGGCACGGAGTGCGGGGCGAGCCTGCAGCGGCAGAGGTCGGCGTGACGTTGCACCAGCCCGAGGCGCGCCGTGCGTTCTCCCAGGGAAGCCGCCCCTGGATCCCGGGACCCCGGCAGTGGCGGGCTGCTCAGGCTCCCGGAAGGGCGGTGTGGACAGTGACCTGCGCTCGCACACGGGCCTCTTGGCGGCGGCAGCAGCAGCCCCAGCGTCCCACGCCCGTCACTGGGCTCCGCGCTTTCAGTCGCGACTCGCGCCCGTCTGTGGAGCCCCTTTAAGCAGCGCTCTTAATCCCCTCTCCTCGCGCAGCAGGAAACCAAGAGGGAAGAACAAGTCTCTTGCCTCTTCGGCAGCTCCAGAGTTCTCCCGGACTCCCTCCCGGCCAGCTGTGGCACACTAGCCCCCTTCAGGCTGAGTTCTCGCCGCCAGCCCCAGTCCTCTCCCTGCGCTCTGACCGAAGCCCGAGCCTCAGCTTCCAGCGCCGCCCGCCCCGGCGGGCGAGCAGACAAGCCTCTCGGGCTGGTGAGTGCCGCTCGGCACCGATCCTCTGTGCGGGAATCTCTCCGCTTTGCCCTACCCAGGTATGTGGGGAGTTTCTTGCCTTTTGGGAGGTCTGGGGTCTTCTGCCAGCGTTCAGTAGGTGTTCTGTAGGAGTTGTTCCACGTGTAGCTGTATTTCTGGTGTATCCGTGAGGAGGAAGGTGATCTCCGCGTCTTACTCTTCCGCCATCTTACCCGGAAGTCACTAGAAATTTCTGAGCCTAAATCCTCTTTAGTTTCTAGGATCACTCATTTTCTCATTTCTCCCTTCTCCTTTTAGTTCAGTCTTGTCAATTTCGTCCCTTCCCTAAACACAACTTATAATAAGGTGACACAGCAAAGTGATGAAAGTCTAGACGGTCTGGTTTTAATCCTGGGTTTTTGCCACCTACTTATTGTGTGGCATTAGACAAGCTTTTCAACCTCTCTGGGCCTCAGTTTCCTCCAAAAAAGGTGAATATTACGAATAATACCTACCTATAGGGTTGCCATTATGAGGATTAAGTGAGTTAATATTTGCAAAGCACTTAGAATAGTACTTGTTATAGTCCAAGCACTACAGTTGTGCTTATTAATAATAAATGCAATTCCAAGAGTATAACTTACTCAACTTTCTGTCATAACTTTGAGATATTTATTTGGTGTAATCAATAAGATCGTGTTTCAAGGGAAACAGAAAAGTATTTTTGAGCGATTGTCCACGTGGCTAGCTTAGATATTTCACCACAGTCAGTGTTTCCAAGTGTCTATACAACAGCCTGGGCGAGCCCTGTAGCAAACTAGAAATTGATGGAGCTCGTGTTTTGAGCTTTATCTCAATGTCCCCCCCAACCCCAACCAATCCCCATATCTTTAGACATAAACTTTCATTTGTCCTCTGTCTTGTGAAAACCTACTTCTAAGAAAGTCTCTGATCCTTCAACTTAGCGTGAATTTAAGACAAAAGTACTATTTACCTCAGAGAGACAACTTTTCAAGAGTGGTTTTGTTTGGTTCGGTTTTTCTGTCTCTCCCAGCTCCTCAGCACTGGACAAATCCAGGAGGTGCGTATTATGGCTCTACCACTTAGCACCTGTGGGATTCTCCGAGCCTCGGTTTTCCTACCTGGGAGGGGCATCTGAAAACCATCTGGATTTCAACCAGTACTCCAGGTAATTCTGAGGCAGGTAGTCCTTATTCCATATTGAGCCAAATACTGGTTTAGGCCATCAGTGAGATCTCACCAAGGGTCTCATGTATCTTGTAAGATTAAGAATTTTGTATGGCACTACTTCAGGCTAAAACTCTGGTCAGTAATAAGCAGGGTATTTTCCCTGCATGTGTCTCTCAAGAATTAGAGAAAGTTCCTGTCCTGGGACTGCTGAGAGGACCACGCCCAGGTCTGTCTCAGGTAAAGTGTGAACTGCTGGTCAGGCAGCCTCACTACATCACATCAACCTGGGTTCACGGCAGTGACTGGCTCAGGGAGGGCCTGGGCAGTCTCATAACAGTCAAGGGCTGTTTCTGGATCTCTAAAAGGAAAATATTTAGGACAAGAAAGACATGCATCCGTGAGTCTGAAATTCTCAAATCTTCCCCAAGCCACCTCCTAATTCTTGAGAGACATATGCAGGGAAAATACCTGCTTATTACTAATCAGAGTTTTAGCCTGAAGTGCCTTAAAAATTTTTAATCTTCCAAGATACATGAGGCCCCCTTGGTGAAATCTCACTGATGGCCTAGAGCAGTATTTGGCTCAATATGGAATAAGGACTACCTGCCTCATAATAACCTGGAGTGCCAGTTGAAATCCAGATGGTTAGCTCTCCCACAAAGCAAGGAAATTAGGATGATGGGGCCAGAATTATGCATTTTCCATAATTAGTAATTAGTCATTATTTCTGGCCTAGCCTAAAAGCAAGTTGGTCCCCTTTCTTTTAAGATCTTATCCTTACTTTGGTCTTACAGCTTCCAAACTGAGAGGAGAGGGAGAAGCATTCTGGCAAAGGATGGGACCCAGCCAAGGAAACGATACTGAATTTGAAAATTAAAAAAATAATTTATTATGGGCAAATAGTGCAGGGAGGAAAAAAAGAAGGTGGGTGAAATTTTAGGAGAAGTAATGAAATCTTGTGAGAAGGTAGTAGTTGAAGTAAAAAGCAAACTAAAATATAGCATGAGTTTAAATAATTGATAACGACAGACGTAGGGGTGCCATACCTAGAGAGAAGAAAATACAGTCCTACCATTCTCTTGTCCCCAGGACTGAGCAGAACTTAAATAGTTAATATAACTTCTTGGTTTTCAACCCTTGTTGTCAACCTGTAGATAAAACACAGGAATCTTTGCTGTGATTGCATAAGAAAATGTGAATGTGATCCGCACAGACAAATGAAACAAACATGGTATTGACAGAAGGTGAGTTGTACAACTGTAGAGGAAAGACAGAGAGCTGTGGGTGCGCAAATAGTCTCATGCAGAAAGAAAATGATGAGATTAGGGGGAAAGTTGATACCATCAGAAAGTTGATAGTATAGCTCATATTTCTGGAGAGCTTCTGCATGTTGGATACTAAAGACTGCAAATGCCTTATTATTATTTGCATCGTCATGAGCAACTCCGTGTGATGGGTATCATCTATTTCCTTGGTTTACTGGTGAGGAAACAGAGGCCCAGAAAGGTTATATAAATTACTCAGGATTGCAGAGCTAATTAACTGAGGAAGAAAGCTTCCAAGCCAGGTGGTCCGTGTCCAGATCCAGTGCTTTTAGCTACTATGCTACCACTTCTCCCATCAATAAAGCTAGGAAAACTACATGAAGTTACAAAAGAGAAGTAGTATGAGTAATGACATGAATATGATGTATTGGAAAAGAAGAGTGATGAGTAGTAATGGGGGTAGGAGTTTATCTTCCTCCTTCACGTTAGGGTGTTAAAATGGATCTAAAATGGATATAGCAGGATAAACATAATGTTTAGAATTATGGGGGTGACATTGAAGTAGTGAAAACCTGTCTCTGGAGAGGGGAACTGGGGTTAGACGGGTTGAATTTCAGTATTATTTGAGTTGCTATCATGTTCATGTATTATTTTCATAAAAATACTTTTATTATTTATTTAGAAATAACTTCCCTGGTAATATTGCCAGGCACCACAGACAGAAGGTGTGGAACTATTAGAAGCAACCTGGATATCAACCCTGCTTCTGGGAGGCAGTTCTGACTACAAGGGCAGGAGATTCTCTGAAGCCAGGTAGCAGGAGTTTTTTTGTTTTTTGTTTTAACATCTTTATTGGAGTATAGTTGCTTTACAGTGGTGTGTTAGTTTCTGTTGTATAACAAAGTGAATCAGCTATACATATACATATATCCCCATATCCCCTCCTTCTTGCGTCTCCCTCCCACCCTCCCTATCCCACCCCTCTAGGTGGTCAGAAAACCCTGAGCTGATGTCCCTGTGCTATGTGGCTGCTTCCCACTAGCTATCTATTTTACATTTGGTAGTGTATATATGTCCATGCCACTCTCTCACTTTGTCCCAGCTTCCCCTTCCCCCTCCCCGTGTCCTCAAGTCCATTCTCTACGTCTGCATCTTTATTCCTGTCCTGCCCCAGCAATCCCACTACTGGGCATATGCCCTGAGAAAACCATAATTCAAAAAGAGTCATGTACCAATATGTTCATTGCAGCTCTATTTACAATAGCCGGGACATGGAAGCAACCTAAGTGTCCATCGACAGATGAATGGATAAGGAAGATGTAGCACATATATACAATGGAATATTACTGAACCTTAAAAAGAAATGAAATTGAGTTATTTGTAGTGAGGTGGATGGACCTAGAGTCTGTCATATAGAGTGAAGTAAGTCAGAAAGAGAAAAACAAATACCGTATGCTAACAGGTATATATGGAATCTCAAAAAAGAAAACAAACAAAAAAGGTTCGGGAGCAGGAGTTTTGATCCTCTGGAACCGTAACAAACAACTCAGAGTAAATGAATCAGGCGCCTGGGTGCCTGGAGGAGTCTGGAAGCCTCTCTGTGATGGTGTTCTTTGTTTTTACAGGTCTAATCTCATAAATGTTGCACTAGGCTCAGTGCTGTGCATTTTTAGGCTGAGTTATATTTTTCCACGTGTGTACTTCATAAAAGTAAGCACTTTTATGCTCCCTTTAAAAAGGGGATCTCCCAGCTGAATTGCCAAGTGAAAGCTTTCTAAGGAATTCATTAAGCATACAGATATGTGCAGTATCTCCATCTGTCATTGAAGTGAGTATGAATGTATGTATGTATATCTGTCTATCTATCTGTTTATCTGTCTATCATCTATCAATCATTATCTCCCTGTTTACCTATCTGTATCAGTCTGCTTAGGCTGCTATAACAAAATATCATAGACTGAGTGGTTTAAACAACAGAAGTGTCACACAGTTCTAGAGTCTGGGAAGTCCAAGATCAAGGCAAATCCAGTTCCTGGTGAGTCCTCCTTTTTTGGCTTGTAGAGGGCCACATTCTTGCTGTCTCTTCACATGGTGGAGAGGGAAAACTCTGGTGTGTCTTCCTCTTCTTATAAGAGCTAATCACATCATGGCAGCTTCATCCTCATGACCTCTTCTAAACCTAATTACCTCCTAAAGGCCCCACCTCCTAATTCCATCATACATAAGGGGATAGGGTTTCAACATATGAATTTGGTGGGTGGGTGGGCACAGAAATTCAGTCCTTAACTCTGTTTATCTATCTGTGTATCTATCTGGGAATCTATCTATCTATCTATGTATCTATCTTTGTCTCTCTCTCTCTCTCTCTCTCTCTCTCGCTCTCTCTTGCTCTCGCTCTCCTCGCTCTCGCTATCTCTCTATCAGCTCTCTATCTATGTATCTATGTGTCTATCTATCTTTGTATCTATCTCTCTCTCTCTCTATCTCTCTACCATCTCTCTATCTATGTATCTATCTATCTTTGTATCTATCTATATCTACCTGTCTATCCATCTATCCTTATGTAAAGAACAGTAACAATGGCTTATATGTCACTTCCCTACATTATTTTATCCTTCCAAAACTCTTGAGAGGTCAATAGGCCACAGGAAAAAGCACTGAGTCCACTTAAACACTTGAAGGTTGAATTAACTGTTTGTGATCACTCAATCAGTAAATGGTGTGCATGGAATTCCACACACATCTTCTCTGTCCTCCTTTCCTCCTTCCCTCCCTCCTACTTGCTGACTCTATTCCAGCCACATTATTTACTAACTCTTCCCTGAGGACACTGGCATCCTTCCTCTGGGCCTTGCAGAGGTTATTCCCATGATCTGGAATGCTTTTCCCTCAGATGTCTGACTCATCTGCCTCTCTCTAGACTGTTCAGATTCCACCTTCCCAATAAGACATATCCTGTCTACCGTTTAAGTTGAAAGGCTTGCTTCACTCTGCCCACAATCTCATCTCAGCATATACTGCTTAATCTCCATAGCATTTATTACTGGCGGACCTACCAGGTAATGCACATGGGTTTCTGTTCTCCCCTCCACAGACTCAGGAATTTTGCCATTATGAAACCTAGTGGAGGCCCAGCAGAACTTTAGGGTCAGCCAGAACTGGGCACAATTATAACTCTTGTGATATGATATTTTAGTGGGTTAGCTCAGAGCCAAGCCAGTTATTAAAGAGGATCTTTTCTGCTATTTTAAGCAGCTTGGTACATTTGAGGTCAACTTAAATTTTCCATAATTACAGAGCAGGTACGAACTCTTCCTTTGTTTCTCCAGACACATGAACCTGGATGCCAAATCCATCCTCTCTGGGTGTAGTGGGAATGTATGAAGATGACTGGCCTAAGTCTCAATTGAATAAAAAGATGCCCCAAAAGACATTTCAGCATTATCGAAGAGTACAATCATAAAGTGTGGTTCCTTATCACACATCAGGGATTATCTAGCCTCCAGTGTGGGTTTTTTTTTTTTTTGCAGTAAAAATGTGTCATTTTATATTTTAAATTTGCATTATGAAAATAAGTCTGTACACGAAGTAATGCGTATTGAATGAATATGAATCATGTAAATTTGGTCATGGCATTTAAAGTTGGCCTTGGCTTTGAATTATTTTTAAATTCATAGAAAATATTGAACTTCTAATAAAATAAATAAAACATTTTAATAATTGATATTAATAATCAACTTCAAAATTTCTTTGTCTGCATTTTCTGTTCAATTTTAAAAGAGAAGTCGCTTTCAGTAGTGTTCCAAAGTGAGTGATCGCACCTTCTATGATATGAAAAGAGATCCGATTGCCATTAGCTGTTCTTAAGTGCTGAACATAACTGAGAGAAATTTTAACAAGACACTCTCTGTCACTGGCAGGAAATGCATCTCCGTCCTTTGCGGGGGCAGTCCCGAGCTCGTGTTTTAATGGACGCAAATGCAAACCGTGGTTCTCACGTGACTTTCTGAAGAGCCCCCGCATCAGGCCCAGGTACCTTGAGTGGACTAAGTCTCACTTTACGGCAGTGGCATCAGATGGTGGCTACAGAAGGTTGCCGACGTCCCTGTGTGCTCTTACAGGCTCTGCAGACCGGGGGACGAAAGGACCAAGGAACTGTGCCCTCAGGAATCCCAAGTGACTGGAGGGACACAGCGTCAGGGCCCCAGGCAGTGTCGCCCACTATTCAGGAGGTGGGCGGAGGCTCCGCAGCTTCAGTTCGTCCAGTCCCTTCCAGTATTTAAAATTGTTGTCAAGATGCTGCATTAACTCAGGCAGGTCTACAAAGGTGTCCCAAGCAACAAACATGTCTGTGATGAAATAGTCAATGAAAGAGACTTGGGATTTGGGGATGCTGCAGGTATTTCTGTCAAAAACTGGCATCACCACAGGCAAGTCCTGTCGCTTCTCTTCATCAGTCTGAGAAAAACATTCTTCTGAGATACGTGCGGCCCACTCGATGCCCTTTTCCAGCATGTTCCCAAATGCTGGGATGGTGCCTGCCCCTCCTACTGCAGCAGCCTTGCCGTGGTAGGTAGATGGCAGGTTGTCTGGCCCAAAGTAGGAAGAGAAGTGGTGCTGGGTGCCCCACTTAGTCCTGCCCGAAAGTTAAGTGGTCTGGATGCCTCTGAATGAGTGAGGCCTGGGGCTGACACACCAACTCCAAGGCTCCCACCGGCCGTAGGGGTTGCAGGTCACATGAACAGTGGGCCCGGTGTGGTGTAGGCAAAGAACGAGCTACCGTCCCAGTACTGGGCATCCTGGTGGCAACTCCAAAGCCAGTAGCAATGGACACAGCCCTGGGGAGAATGCCTGGGTTGTCGCCAAAGGCCCGCTGCGTGTTGCTGGTGGTGGCGAATAGGGAAGAGGGCAAAGCTGACTGCAGGAGGCTGACTCGCGGTGGCTAGGCTGCAGGAGCGGCTAGGACTTCATCTTGTGCTGAGGCTGCTGGGTTTTCCAATAGAAAATACTCGTTAGGCCTCTGCCCATCATTGTGCCCCAGTTTGGCCTGAGACGGGAGACCTGGGTGCGAGGAAGCTTGAAGTGTTGGGCTATCTGTTGGTCGCATTGCAGGTAAATGTGTCGAGGCATAGACTGAGGCTACCAATGGGTGGTGTGTTCCCAGACTAGGAACAGCCCAGTGAAATGGCTGTTAGTTCTGCCAGGAGACAGGGGCAGATTGGAAAATGACAGCTTGGGAAGGAGGTGTGGTGTCCATAGGCTCACTGGCAGAGCTTCTGCCTGCTGAAGCCGTAAGTGGGGGGCTGGGAAAACAGGGGCCGAATGGAAAATGACAGCCTGAGAAGGAGGTCTGTTTTCCATAGGTTCAGTGTCAGAGCTTCTGCATACTGAATCCGTAAGTGTGGGGCTGATGAAAATAGGAGCCGAGTGGAAAATGACAGACTGGAAGGAGGTGTGGTGTCCATAGCTTCAGTGTCACAGCTACTGCCATCTGAGCTATGATTGGGGGGCTGGCGAAAACAGGAGCTGAATGAAAATGACATCCTGGGAAGGAGGTGTGGTGTCCATAGGTTCCCTGTCAAAGATTCTGTATGTTGAAGCCATAAATGGGGGCTGTGGAAAACAGGAGCCCAATGTAAGAAGACAGCCTGGGAAGGAGGTGTGTTGCCCATAGGTTCAGTATCAGACCTTATGCCTGCTGAAGCCGTAAATGGGGGGCTGGGGTAAACAGTAACCTAATGGAAAATAACAGCTTGGGAATGAGGTGTGTTGTCCATAGGTTCAGTGTGGGAGCTTCTGCCTGCTGAAGCCGTAAGTCGGCGTTGGGGAAAACAGAAACCGAGTGGTAAATGATAGCCTGGGAAGGAGGTGTGTTATCCACAGTTTCAGTGTCAGAGCTTCTGCCTGCTGAAGCCTTAAATGGGCGGCTGGGGAAAACTGGACCCTAATGGAAAATGACAGCTTGAGAATGAGGTGTGTTGTCCATAGGTTCAGTGTCAGAGCTTCTGCCTACTGAATCCTTAAAGGTGGGTCTGGTGAAAACAGGAGACGATTGGAAAATGATAGCCTGGCTAGGAGGTGTGTTTTCCATAGGTTCAGTGTCAGAACTTCTGCCTGCTGAAGCGGTAAATGGGGGACTGGGGAAAACAGGAGCCCAATGGAAAATGACAGCCTGGAAGGAGGTGTGGTGTCCATAGGTTCAGTGTCAAAGCTTCTGTTGGCTGAAGGCATAAATGGGGGACTAAGAAAACAGGAGTCGAATGAAAATGACAACCTGGGAAGGAGGTATGTTGTCCATAGGGTTAGTGTCAGAGCTTCTGCCTCCTGAAGCCTTAAATGTGGGGCTGGTGAGAACAGGAGCTGAGTGGAACATGACAGCCTGGGAAGGAGGTGTGTTGTTCATAGGTTCAGTGTCAGAGGTTCTGCCCGCTAAAGCCATAAATGGGGGGCTGGGGAAATCAGGAGCCTAAGGGAAAATGACAGCCATGAGGGAGGGCTGATAGTCATAGATTCAGTGTCGGAGCTTCTGCCTGCTGAAGCCATAAATGTGGGGCTTGGGAAAACAGGAGCCGAAAGAAAATGACATCCTGGGAGGGAGGTGTGTTGTCCATAGGTTCAGTGTCAGAGCGTTACCTGCTAAAGCCGGAAATGTTGGTCTGGGGAAAACAGGAGCCGAATGAAAAATGACAGCGTGGAAGCAGGTGTGTTGTCCGTAGGTTCAGTGTCAGAGCTTCTGCCTGCTGAAGCTGTAAATGGGGGGCTGGGAAAACAGGAGCCGAAGGTTAAATGACAGCCTGGGAAGGAGGTGTGTTGTCCGTAGTTTCAGTGTCAGAGCTTCTGCCGGTTGAAGACAAATGGGGCGCTGGGAAAAACAGGAGCCGACTGGAAGATGACAGCCTGTGGAGGAGGTGTGGTGTTCATAGGTTCAGTTTCAGAGCTCATGCCTGCTGACACCATAAATGGGAGACTGGGGAAAACAGGAGCCAAATGGACAATGACAGCCTTTGAAGGAGGTGTGTTGTCCATAGGTTCACTGTCAGAGCTTCTGCCTCCTGAAGCTGTAAATGCGGGGCTGGTGAAAACAAGAGCCTAGTGGAACATGACACCCTGGGAAGGAGGTGTGTTGTGCATAGGTTCCGTGTCGAGGTTCTGACCGCTGAAGCCATAAATGGGGGGCTGGGGAAAACAGGAGCCAAATGGAAATTGAAAGCCTGGGTAAGAGGTGTGTTGTCCATAGGTTCAGTGTGAGAGCTTCTGCCTGCTGAAGCCGTAAATGGGGGCTTGAGAAAACAGGAACCTAATAGCAAATGACTGCTTGGGAAGGAGGTGTACTGTCCATAGGTTCCGTTTCAGAGCTTCTGCCTGCTGGAGCCGTAAATGGGGGTCTGTGGAAAACAAGAGATGAATGGAAAATGACATCCTGTGAAGGAGGTGTGGTGTCCATAGGTTCAGTGTCAGAGCTTCTGCCTGCTGAAGCCGTAAATGGGGGCTGGGAAAGCAGGTGCCGAATGCAAAATGACAGCCTAGGATGTAGGTGTGTTGTCCGTAGGTTCAGTGTCAGAACTTCTGCCTGCTGAAGCCGGAAATGGGGGGCTGGCGGAAACAGGAGACCAATGGAAGAAGACAGCCTGGGAAGGAGGGTGTGTTGTCCATAGGTTCAGTATCAGACCTTATGCCTGCTGAAGCGGTAAATGGGGGGCTGGTGAAAACAGGAGCCGACTGGAAAATGACAGCCTGGAAGGAGGTGTGGTGTCCACAGGTTCAGTGTCACAGCTACTGCCCTCGGAGCCATAAATGGGGGACTGGGGAAAATAGGAGCTGAATGAAAATGACATCCTGGGAAGGAGGTGTGGTGTCCATAGGTTCAGTGTCAAAGCTTCTGTTGGCTGAAGGCATAAATGCGGGACTGAGAAAACAGGAGTCGGATGAAAAATGACAACCTGGGAAGGAGGTATGTTGTCCATAGGTTCTTTGCCAGAGCTTTTCCTGCTGAAGCCGTAAATGGGGGGCTAGGAAAACAGGAGCCGAATTGAAAATGACAGCCTGGAAGGAGGTGTGGTGTCCATAGGTTCAGTGTCAGAGTTTCTGCCTGCTGAAGCCGGAAATGGGGGGCTGGCAGAAACAGGAGACCAATGTAAGAAGACAGCCTGAGAAGGAGGTGTGTTGTCCATAAGTTCAGTGTCAGAGCTTCTGCCTGCTGAAGCCGTAAATGGGGGGCAGGGGTGATCAGGAGTCAAATGGAAAATGACAGCCTGGGATGGCAGTGCGTTGTCCATAGCTTCAGTGTCAGCGCCTCTGCCTGCTGAAGCTGTAAATAGAGGGCTGGGGAAAATAGGAGCCAAATAGAAAATGACAGCCTTGGAAGCGAGTGTGGTGTCCATAAGTTCAGTGTCAGAGTTTCTGCCTCCTGAAGCTGGAAATGGGGGGCTGGGGAAAACAGGAGCCCAATGGAAAATGACAGCCTCCGAAGGAGGTGTGTTTTCCATAGGTTTAATGTCAGACCTTCTGCCTGCTGACGCCTAAATGGGGGCCAGGGGAAAACAGGGGCCGAAGACAAAATGACAGCCTGTGAAGGAGGTGTGGTTGTTCATAGGTTCAGTGTCAGAGCTTCTGCCTTTTGCAGCTGTAAATGGGGCGTTGGGAAAACAGGAGCCGAATGGAAAATGACAGCCTGGAAGGAGGTGTGGTGTCCATAGGTTCAGTGTCACAGCTACTGCCCTCTGAGCCGTAAATGGGGGACTGAGGAAAACAGGAGTTGAATGAAAATGACATCAGGCGAAGGAGGTATGGTGTCCATAGGTTCAGTGTCAAAGCTTCTGTTGGCTGAAGTCATAAATGGGGGACTGAGAAAACAGGAGTCGAATGAAAAATGACAACCTGGGAAGGAGGTATGTTGTCCATAGGTTCTTTGTCAGAGCTTTTCCTGCTGAAGCCGTAAATGGGGGACTGGGAAAACAGGAGCCGAATGGAAAATGACAGCCTGGGAAGGAGGTTTGTTGTCCATAGTTTCAGTGTCTGAGCTTCTGCTTGCTGAACCCAGAAATTGGGGGGCTTGTGGAAACAGGAGCCGAGTGGAAAATGAGAGCCTGGAAGGAGGTGTGTTGTCCATAGGTTCACTGTCTGAGCTTCTGCCTGCTGAAGCCACAAATGGGGGGCTGGGGAAAACAGGAGCCAAATGGAAATTGAAAGCCTGGGTAAGAGGTGTGTTTTCCATAGGTTCAGTGTCAGAGCTTCTGCCTGCTGAAGCCGTAAATGGGGGCTTGAGAAAACAGGAACCTAATGGCAAATGACTGCTTGGGAAGGAGGTGTGTTGTCCATTGGTTCCTTTCAGAGCTTCTGCCCGCTGAAGCCGTAAATGGGGGTCTGTGGAAAACAAGAGACGAATGGAAAATGAGATCCTGTGAAGGAGGTTTGGTGTCCACAGGTTCATTGTCAGAGCTTCTGCCTGCTGAACCCGGAAAAGGGGGGCTGGCGGAAACAGGAGACCAATGTAAGAAGACAGCCTGAGAAGGAGGTGTGTCGTCCATAGGTTCAGTGTCAGAGCTTTTGCCTGCTGAAGCCATAAATGGGGGGCAAGGGTGATCAGGAGCCAAATGGAAAATGCCCGCCTTGGAAGGAAGTGTGTTGTCTATAGCTTCAGTGTCAAAGCTTCGGCCTGCTGAAGCTGTAAATAGAGGGCTGGGGAAAATAGGAGCTGAATAGAAAATGACAGCCTGGGAGGGGGTGTGGAGTCCATAAGTTCAGTGTCAGAGTTTCTGCCTCCTGAAGCCGTAAATGGGCAGCTGGGGAAAACAGGATCCTAATGGAAAATGACAGCTTGGGAATGAGGTATGTTGTCCATAAGTTCAGTGTCAGAGCTTCTGCCTGCTGAAGCCCTAAATGGGTGGCTGGGGAAAAGAGGAGCTAGATGGAAAATGACAGCCTGGGAAGGAGGTGTGTTTTCCGTAGGTTCAGTGTCACAGCTACTACCCTCTGAGCCATAAATGGGGGACTGGGGAAAACAGGAGCTGAATGAAAATGACATCATACGCAGGAGGTATGCTGTCCATAGGTTCAGTTTCAAAGCTACTGTTGGCTGGTCATAAATGGGGGACTGAGAAAACAGGAGTCGAATGAAAAATGACAACCTGGGAAGGAGGTATGTTGTCCATAGGTTCTTTGTCAGAGCTTTTCCTGCTGAAGCCGTAAATGGGGGGCTAGGAAAACAGGAGCCGAATGGAAAATGACAGCGTGGGAAGGAGGTTTGTTGTCCATAGGTTCAGTGTCAGAGCTTCTGCCTGCTGAATCCGTAAAGGCAGAGCTGGTGAAAACAGGAGCCGAGTGGAAAATGATAGCCTGTGAAGGAGGTGTGTTGTCCATAGATCAGTGTCAGAGCTTCTGCCTGCTGAAGCCGGAAATGGGGGCCTGGCGGAAACAGGAGACCAAGCTAAGAAGATAGCCTGAGAAGGAAGTGTGTTGTCCATAGGTTCAGTGTCAGAGCTTCTGCCTGCTGAAGCCGTAAATGGGGGGCAGGGGTGATCAGGAGCCCAATGGAAAATGGCGGCCTGGGAAGGATGTGTGTTGTCCATCGCTTCAGTGTCAGAGCTTCTGCCTGCTGAAGCTGTAAATAGAGGGCTGGAGAAAATAGGAGCCGAATAGAAAATGACAGCCTGGGAAGGGGGTGTGGTGTCCATAAGTTCAGTGTCATAGAGTTCCTGCCTCCTGAAGCTGGAAATGGGGGGCTGGGGAAAACAGGAGCCCAATGGAAAATGACAGCCTCCGAAGGAGGTGTGTTTTCCATAGGTTTAATGTCAGACCTTCTGCCTGCTGAAGCCTAAATGGGGGCCAGGGGAAAAGAGGGGCCGAAGACAAAATGACAGCCTGTGAAGGAGGTGTGGTGTTCATAGGTTCAGTGTCAGAGCTTCTGCCTTTTGCAGCTGTAAATGGGGCATTGGGAAAACAAGAGCCAAATGGAAAATGACAGCCTGGGAAGGAGGTGTGTTATCTATAGGTTCAGTGTCAAAGCTTCTGCCTGCTTAAGCCTTAAATGGGGGACTGGGACAACTGGAGCCGAATGGAAAATGACAGCCTGGAAGCAGGTGTGTTGTCCGTAGGTTCATGGTCAGAGCTTCTGCCTGCTGAAGCTGTAAATGGGGGGCTGGGAAAACAGTAGCCGAATGGAAAGTGACAGCCTGGGAAGAGGTGTGTTCTCCATAGGTTCAGTATCTGAGCTTCTTCCTGCTGAAGCTGTAAATGGGGGGCTGCGGAAAACGGGAGCCGAATGGAAAATGACAGCCTGGGAAGGATGTGTGGTGTCTGTAGGTTCAGCGTCAGAACTTCTGCCTGCTGAAGCCGTAAATAGAGGGCTGGGGGAAGCAGGAGCCGAATCGAAAATGACAGCCTGGGAAGGCGATGTGGTGTGCATAAGTTCAGTGTCAGAGTTTCTGCCTCCTGAAGTTGGAAATGGGGGGCTGGGGAAAACAGGAGCCCAATGAAAATGACAGCCTGGGACGGCAGTGTGTTGTCCATAGGTTCAGTGTCAGAGCTTCTGCCTGCTGTAGCCCTAAATGTAAATGGGGGGCTGTGGAAAACAGGAGCCCAATGTAAGAAGACAGCCTGGGAAGGAGGTGTGTTGTCCATAGGTTCATTATCAGACCTTATGCCTGCTGAAGCCGTAAATGGGGGGCTGGGGTAAACAGTAACCTAATGGAAAATGACAGCTTGGGAATGAGGTGTGTTGTCCATAGGTTCAGTGTGGGAGCTTCTGCCTGCTGAAGCTGTAAATCGGCGTTGGGGAAAACAGAAGCCGAGTGTTAAATGATAGCCTGGGAAGGAGGTGTGTTATCCACAGTTTCAGTGTCAGAGCTTCTGCCTGCCGAAGCCATAAATGGGCGGCTGGGGAAAACTGGACCCTAATGGAAAATGACAGCTTGGGAATGAGGTGTGTTGTCCATAGGTTCAGTGTCAAAGCTTCTGCCTGCTGAAGCCCTAAATGGGTGGCTGGGGAAAAGAGGAGCTAGATGGAAAATGACAGCCTGGGAAGGAGGTGTGTTTTCCATAGGTTCAGTGTCAGAACTTCTGCCTGCTGAAGTGGTAAATGGGGGGCTGGGGAAAACAGGAGCCGACTGGAAAATGACAGCCTGGAAGGAGGTGTGGTGTCCATAGGTTCAGTGTCACAGCTACTGCCCTCGGAGCCATAAATGGGGGATTGGGGAAAACAGGAGCTGAATGAAAATGACATCCTGGGAAGGAGGTGTGGTGTCCATAGGTCGAGTGTCAAAGCTTCTGTTGGCTGAAGGCATAAATGCGGGACTGAGAAAACAGGAGTCGAATGAAAAATGACAGCCTGGGAAGGAGGTTTGTTGTCCATGGTTTCAGTGTCTGAGCTTCTGCTTGCTGAACCCAGAAATGGGGGGGCTTGTGGAAACAGGAGCCGAGTGGAAAATGAGAGCCTGGAAGGAGGTGTGTTGTCCATAGGTTCACTGTCTGAGCTTCTGCCTGCTGAAGCCACAAATGGGGGGCTGGGGAAAATAGGAGCCAAATGGAAATTGAAAGCCTGGGTAAGAGGTGTGTTTTCCATAGGTTCAGTGTCAGAGCTTCTGCCTGCTGAAGCCGTAAATGGGGGCTTGAGAAAACAGGAACCTAATGGCAAATGACTGCTTGGGAAGGAGGTGTGTTGTCCATTGGTTCCTTTCAGAGCTTCTGCCCGCTGAAGCCGTAAATGGGGGTCTGTGGAAAACAAGAGACGAATGGAAAATGAGATCCTGTGAAGGAGGTTTGGTGTCCACAGGTTCATTGTCAGAGCTTCTGCCTGCTGAACCCGGAAAAGGGGGGCTGGCGGAAACAGGAGACCAATGTAAGAAGACAGCCTGAGAAGGAGGTGTGTCGTCCATAGGTTCAGTGTCAGAGCTTTTGCCTGCTGAAGCCATAAATGGGGGGCAAGGGTGATCAGGAGCCAAATGGAAAATGCCCGCCTTGGAAGGAAGTGTGTTGTCTATAGCTTCAGTGTCAAAGCTTCGGCCTGCTGAAGCTGTAAATAGAGGGCTGGGGAAAATAGGAGCCGAATAGAAAATGACAGCCTGGGAAGGGGGTGTGAAGTCCATAAGTTCAGTGTCAGAGTTTCTGCCTCCTGAAGCCGTAAATGGGCAGCTGGGGAAAACAGGATCCTAATGGAAAATGACAGCTTGGGAATGAGGTATGTTGTCCATAAGTTCAGTGTCAGAGCTTCTGCCTGCTGAAGCCCTAAATGGGTGGCTGGGGAAAAGAGGAGCTAGATGGAAAATGACAGCCTGGGAAGGAGGTGTGTTTTCCGTAGGTTCAGTGTCAGAGCTTCTGCCTGCTGAATCCGTAAAGGCAGGGCTGGTGAAAACAGGAGCCGAGTGGAAAATGATAGCCTGTGAAGGAGGTGTGTTGTCCATAGGTTCAGTGTCAGAGCTTCTGCCTGCTGAAGCCGTAAATGGGGGGCAGGGGTGATCAGGAGCCAAATGGAAAATGACCGCCTGGGAAGGATGTGTGTTGTCCATCGCTTCCGTGTCAGAGCTTCTGCCTGCTGAAGCTGTAAATAGAGGGCTGGGGAAAATAGGAGCCGAATAGAAAATGACAGCCTGGGAAGGGGGTGTGGTGTCCATAAGTTCAGTGTCAGAGTTTCTGCCTCCGGAAGCTGGAAATGGGGGGCTGGGGAAAACAGGAGCCCAATGGAAAATGACAGCCTCCGAAGGAGGTGTGTCTTCCATAGGTTTAATGTTAGACCTTCTGCCTGCTGAAGCCTAAATGGGGGTCAGGGGAAAACAGGGGCCAAAGAGAAAATAACAGCCTGTGAAGGAGGTGTGGTGTTCATAGGTTCAGTGTCAGAGCTTCTGCCTTTTGCAGCTGTAAATGGGGCATTGGGAAAACAAGAGCCAAATGGAAAATGACAGCCTGGGAAGGAGGTGTGTTATCTATAGGTTCCGTGTCAAAGCTTCTGCCTGCTGAAGCTGTAAATGGGGGGCTGGGAAAACAGTAGCCGAATGGAAAGTGACAGCCTGGGAAGAGGTGTGTTCTCCATAGGTTCAGTATCTGAGCTTCTTCCTGCTGAAGCTATAAATGGGGGGCTGGGGAAAACGGGAGCCGAATGGAAAATGACAGCCTGGGAAGGATGTGTGGTGTCTGTAGGTTCAGCGTCAGAACTTCTGCCTGCTGAAGCCGTAAATAGAGGGCTCGGGGAAGTAGGAGCCGAATCGAAAATGACAGCCTGGGAAGGCGGTGTGGTGTGCATAAGTTCAGTGTCAGAGTTTCTGCCTCCTGAAGTTGGAAATGGGGGGCTGGGGAAAACAGGAGCCTAGTGAAAATGACAGCCTCGGAAGGCAGTGTGTTGTCCATAGGTTCAGTGTCAGAGCTTCTGCCTGCTGTAGCCCTAAATGGGGGGCTGTGGAAAACAGGAGCCCAATGTAAGAAGACAGCCTGGGAAGGAGGTGTGTGGTCCATAGGTTCAGTATCAGACCTTATGCCTGCTGAAGCCGTAAATGGGGGGCTGGGGTAAACAGTAACCTAATGGAAAATGACAGCTTGGGAATGAGGTGTGTTGTCCATAGGTTCAGTGTGGGAGCTTCTGCCTGCTGAATCCTTAAAGGTGGGTCTGGTGAAAACAGGAGACGATTGGAAAATGATAGCCTTGCTAGGAGGTGTGTTGTCCATAGGTTCAGTGTCAGAACTTCTGCCTGCTGAAGCGGTAAATGGGGGGCTGGGGAAAACAGGAGCCGACTGGAAAATGACAGCCTGGAAGGAGGTGTGGTGTCCATAGTTTCCTTTCAGAGCTTCTGCCTGCTGAAGCCGTAAATGGGGGTCTGGTGAAAACAAGAGACGAATGGAAAATGAGATCCTGTGAAGGAGGTTTGGTGTCCACAGGTTCATTGTCAGAGCTTCTGCCTGCTGAACCCGGAAAAGGGGGGCTGGCGGAAACAGGAGACCAATGTAAGAAGACAGCCTGAGAAGGAGGTGTGTCGTCCATAGGTTCAGTGTCAGAGCTTTTGCCTGCTGAAGCCGTAAATGGGGGGCAGGGGTGATCAGGAGCCAAATGGAAAATGCCCGCCTTGGAAGGAAGTGTGTTGTCTATAGCTTCAGTGTCAAAGCTTCGGCCTGCTGAAGCTGTAAATAGAGGGCTGGGGAAAATAGGAGCCGAATAGAAAATGACAGCCTGGGAAGGGGGTGTGGAGTCCATAAGTTCAGTGTCAGAGTTTCTGCCTCCTGAAGCCGTAAATGGGCAACTGGGGAAAACAGGATCCTAATGGAAAATGACAGCTTGGGAATGAGGTGTGTTGTCCATAAGTTCAGTGTCAGAGCTTCTGCCTGCTGAAGCCATAAATGGGGGACTGAGAAAACAGGAGTCAAATGAAATATGACAACCTGGGAAGGAGGTATGTTGTCCAAAGGTTGTTTTTCAGAGCTTTTCCTGCTGAGGCTGTAAATGGGCAGCTTGGGAAAACAGGAACACCAGGGAGAGAGGCCCTCTGCTGCCCATGAGAGGTCCCAAATATGGGCTGTGGGTTGGTTTGGGGGCCAAAAGGATGGTTAAAATTGGGGTGGCCTAGGGGACCTCCAGCAGAGGTGCGGTGATGGACACTGTTACCCCTGCAGGGTGCCTGTGCTCCACCCTGAAACCTGGGAGAGACCTAAAAATTACAGCTTGGGAAGGGGCTGTCATGTAGAAATCAGAGTGTGCAGTAGACTGGAAAGTGAAACTTCCAGATGCCGTGGCCATGCTGGTGGAAGGGATTGCCATGGAAGTTATTGGCCGCCCAGTTAAAATAGGGGGATTGATGGTAGGGACTGGAAGAGGGGTAAGTAAGTATAAAGGGGGGCTAGAATCTACACAAATGGGTGTTGGGGGTTCCTTTTCGTGGGATGGTGGCTGGAAGGAGAAAGCCTGGATGCTAGGAGGTGTGGGGAGGTCAGAAATAAGAGGTGTGTGGCTGTGACTGAATGAAAAGGGCCTTCATTCTTCTTTAGTGGAATTCCCAAAATGGGATCAGAAGCTGAAGGTGGAAGAGAATCAGCAGGACTGGCAGCTTAGGGACTGTGTATCTTGTTTCCTGATCAATGTTAGGTGTTGGGGAAGGTGGAGGGGCAGACAGGATGAGGGACGTGGAATATAGGTCGGCCAAGGCGGTGGTAGCAGCAGGGACCTGCAAAGTGTGAGTGGCCGTGGGCAGGGAGTCTGCAGTCTGTGAGGCAGGTGGGGAGAGAGAAGGGGCAGACTGAGGGGCACTGCAGTCTTCCTTGACCGTCCTTATATGGTTCAGGATCTTGTTCCACTGACAGTCAGTGTTCTTCTCCAAGGTGCCTGGGTTTTTGGCAGCAGCTAAGCGCGGAAGCTTAGGAAGGGGCAGCTCACCTCGATCCCATGTCAGTGCCTCGATCCCTGACGGGGGCGACCTCAGCCCTGGCAGTGGCAGAAAAAGCGGCAGGGGAATCCCCCTTGCAGGGCCTACTGCTGGTAGATACCAGGGAAGAGGAGCTTTTTGATGGGATGTGTGAAGACTTTTCACGCTGCAGCTCCTTCCCAGCCATCAGTGAGCCTGGTGATTTGGGCCGGTGGTCTTCACCCAGCACTTCTTTTGTTGGCCTCTCCAGCAGCAGGGAGCAGCATGCGGTTGGGGCAGAGAACACCATGGCATGGGATGGGACCTTCACCTCCCTCTCCTTTGGGGAAGGAAGTGGGAGGTGACTGGATGGTACCGGATTCCTAACGTTGACTACCTGCTCAGGGCAGAAGTAGTATTTGGAGTACTCTGATAGCTATCCTAATAGATAACATTTTGTTCATTTAAATAGTTTTAATGAGAGAGCTGGGAACTAGGGACACACAGCATCAAGGTTTTTATAATGCATTTTGTAAGAGTTCTTTTTAAGTGTGTACAAATATAGAAAATATATGCACTCATATACACCTCTGTTACTTAATTTAGTGCTTTACAAGAGCCCCTCAGTGAAGGGGTAGTAGCAGCTCTCAGTATCCTTCCTTTATGATGAACTTAATTTATGCAAAGTTACATCATAATTTATTTGTAACTGTGAAACTAGACTTAGTTATTGAGTAGACCCTCCCTAGAAACCTATGGCATTAATAAAACCAACAAAAATTTGTTCAATTTCCAATGATACACACACTACAGACTGAATTATGGGCCATCCATTTTAATGAAGGGAAGAAGTGCTGTAACAAATACAGAGCAAACGGAATATGAAGTTTTGTCCTCAATTAATATTAGTGATGGGTAAAGTGGGCTCCAGCACCTTCAAGGTAGCTGGAGACCATCATCTCTGTGTCATGGGCAGAGGGATGTTCAGCCAGGATGTCTTTCTCTGTCACTGAGAAAAATTTCCATAATATATAATGATACTTACTGAAACAGATATGGGGCATTTGGGTAATTAGGAATCCGTTAGCATATTTTTCTCTCTTCTCTTTTTCATATATGTCATCTTTTTCAGCAGATGTGTTTGGCTAATATTGGGAGGTAACACGAGTAAGAAAGGATATGATAAGATTCCTTAGACATTCTTGTTTCTTAAAAAAGAACTGCTTCCTTTCTGTGTTAGAAGTAATTTCATATTCAGATGGAAAGCGTGGCTTCCCGAAGCTGTTAACATGTTCACTTAGTCTTGGATGTGACCAGTAGCACAGAACTCTGGTGGAACTCAGTAAGACTCCAAATGGTAGCAAGTCAGCATGTCATGGAAAGCACACCATAAGCAGGGTAAAAACTATATGTGCAGGGGCAGCAGGAATGGTGGCAGGCACACATATTGCACGTGTCTCCTCTGCTCATGCGTACATTTTATTGTCCCATAAACGTTCCTTACAAAACGTAAGTTCAAAGATAAAATTATTAAGAATTTCAAGACAGCAGTAGCAGAGCATGAAACCAAGCAAGCGTGGGGCCTTCCTGAGCATGGTTCATGAGGGACGTGATAAACTGATAAAACAACCAAGGCTCTGAGATACCCACACCATGTCAGTGACAGAAGTCCAAGCTACAGATATTGAAGGAGCCCTCAATGCCGCTCAGGTACCGAAAGCCCTGTCACTGAGAATGAACCAAAATATAAATTTGGGAGGATAATTTATGGACATTTAGGACTTTGGATTTTTAACCCACAATAACAAGAAAACTTCATTTCAAAAGAAAGTGTGAGGTCTTCAGGTTTGCTTTGGTTATTGAGGGTCCTTTGTGGTTACATATCAATTTTGGGGTCGTTTGTTCTATTTCTGCAAAAATAGGGGATTTTGATAGGCATTGTATTAAATCTGTAGATAGCTTTGTATAATATGGACATTTTAACAATAGTTCATGAACATGGGGTATCTTTCCATTTATTTATGTCTTCCTTAATTTCTTTCAATAATGCTGTAGTTTTTGTTTGTTTGGTTTTTTTTTTTGCGGTACGTGGGCCTCTCACTGTTGTGGCCTCTCCTGTTGCAGAGCACAGGCTCCGGACGCGCAGGCTCAGTGGCCATGGCTCACGGGCCCAGCCGCTCCGCGGCATGTGGGATCTTCCCAGACCGGGGCACAAACCCGTGTCCCCTGCATCGGCAGGCGGACTCTCAACCACTGCACCACCAGGGAAGCCCAATGCTGTAGATTTCAGTGTACAAGTCTTTCATGTCTTTCGTTAAGCTTATTCCTAAGTATTTTCTTCTTTTTGATGGTATTGTAAATGGAATTGTTCTCCTAATTTCTTTTTCAGATTGTTCATTGTTAATGTACAGAAATGCAAGTGATGTGTATATGTTGATTTCTTACTCTGCAAACTTTGCTAAGTTGTTTTATTCTAATAAATTTTTTGTGAAATATTTAGCATTTTCTATATCTTTTTCAATAGTTTCCCTTTCAGCCTAAGTGTATCCTTAAATCTAGGGGACATTATGACCTCCATCTGAGGCTTTCATCTTAATTATCAACTTATTCAGAGTCTTAGTTGGTTAATGTTCTCCTTATTGTTTGCCACTTTGGAGAATCCAACAAAATGTTCTACTCAAGGTGAGACCTCTTTTCTCTTCCACCTCTGAACCTGAATATCACTTATTACTTACTTCATTCTCTTAGAAGTTTAGCATTCGAAGTTTAAGTGGTGATCCTTCTTAAAAGAGGTCAATATGCTCACCGAATTCAAGACCTCTGGTGAGTTGTGTCAAGTGTATAGGAATCATATTGACTTCTTGGCTGTTAGCACCCCTGGAAACATTTCTAAAGTGGCATTTGAGCTTGATATTCAGGTTTATTGGACACCGCATTAAAGAGGTTAACAGAATAAGAGTAGGCTGGTCTTTCCTAAAGCAGACTTTATTCAAGAGTGACCTTGTAGCCACGTGCATCAGGCTCATCCTCATTGAGTCATTGAGTGCCCTCAACCCCCCTAAACTGTAAACTCCTTATAGACAAGAATTATATTTTATAGCTGTTGTTCCCCTTCCCTATGCCTAAACATGCCTGGAATAGAAGGTGCCTCTACGAACAGGTGTTGCTTTATTTTAAACTACATTAAGTACATGTATATGTTCATTTCCCTCTGGGAAAGGAGGCTGCATTCCACAGGATTCAAATAACAAGCCTTTAAACTTCTTTGAACCCATAGATGTATAAGTAGTTGCATAACTATCCTCCCTCTATACAACTCTAAGATGATCATATCAAAGTATGGTCATTAATTGTTTTTAATTGCAAACAGATAATAAAGCAAAAGGAACTTATTCCACCAAAGTAAAGGCCAGAGTTCGAAAAGACAAATTAATATGGGATTTGTTACTATTCTAAATAGTAAAGAACACTGACAAGAAATATCACAGTGCTGGTTGCTATTATCATCTTTTCATTTTCCATTACAGTTGTTTATATTATCTTCATGGAGTTTCACTGAAGTTATCAAGGTTTTTGAATAGTCAAATTAAAAACCAAAATCCCTTGAAATGCCAATACAAAGAAAAATGAGTCAGAACATGAAAAAATGCTTTAGACAAGTTGACAACACATATTCTTTGCTCATTTCTCTTTTTGAGAGAAGTTCCTTTTTATTCGCACCCACATGTACAAGACACTGAATAAAATACAACCCCATCACTCGATGGTGATAAAAAAAGGAAAGACAAGCTGTTTCCAGAAAATTCCTCTATTTATTCCTAGTATCTTGTTGCATCTGGCAAAAAAGAGCATTTTGAAATATTCTCTGAAGTTTTGTATTTTATAATTTGCTTATTTATCTCAATGTAAATATTAAAAACACATGAGAAATATTTTGACATTTGGCATTTGACTATTCCTATCTATTTCCTTAATGTTTCCTTTGCCTCCTATGATGATCTTTTGGGATAGACAGCACATACCGCTCTCATACTCCCCAGACTCTACAGCCCCATACACATGCAAAATAGCTTGTGGGGATGTGTTAACATACACTTGGTTGAGGCAGGAAGGCTGTAGAATACATCGTTTATACACCTCAACATTTTAAGTGTTTTTGGAAAGTAACCCTAGTTTGAGTGCAAATTCCATCGATTTATCAAATGCATTTCAGGTATACCTAGATATGTCCAGTCAAATGGAAAGGCTATATTACTGGGAGACTATTTACATGAGCAAGTGAAAAGAAATCAGTGGAAGAATATATTATAACCAAGAGTCAGATATAATAGGTCAATCAAATAGAATGTAGATCCCAGAAGCATATCCACACGTATAAGGACAATTGAATTTTCAGCAGAGGTTCAAAGCCAATTTAGAGGAGAAAGGATAGTCTTTTTGACAAATGATGCTGGAAGCATGTAGTACACGGATATTGTGCATAGATAGCCATATGCAAAATTAATGACCTCTGATCCCTACTTCACACCATATAAAGAATTAAGATGAAAACATGAATCTCTAAAACATGGACAGAATCTTTTTGACCTTGAGTTAAGCGAAGATTTCCTACAGATGATACCAGAAACAAGATCCATAAAGGAAAAAAAGTGATAAATTGGGTTTTATCTTTGGAAGCCATTATTAATAAAAGAAAAGCCACAGGTTGGAAAAAAATATTTACAAATTATATACATGAAAAGACTTGTATCTCTAACACATATAGAACTCTCAAAACTCAGTAATTAGAAAAAATTTAAAAAATTAACAGTATGGGTAAAAATATTTTAAAAGAGATCCTGCCAAGGAGGTGTACGGATGCAAATAAGCACAGGAAGTTGCTCACTGTAATCAATTATTAGCTAAATGAAAGTGAAAGCCCCAGGAGATAGCACTACATTCCTATTGAATGTCTAAAATTAGAAAAGTCCAACCACACCACGTATTGGTGAGGCAGTGTAGGAACTGGAAGTCTTTTACACTGCCAGTGGGAAGGAAAGTGGCATAGTCACTTCAGTCAACAGTTTGGCTGTTTCTTTATAAGTTGAACATACACCTACCGTATGATCCAGCCTTTCTGCACCTAGATATTTATGCAAGAAAAATGAAAGTATATGTTCATACAAAGACTTGTACATGGATCATCACAGCATCTTTATTTTTAATAGACAGAATTGTAACAACCTCAAGCACGCATCAACAGGCGAATGAATAAACGTACTGTGGTATACTCATACAGTGAAACACTACTCAGCAAAACAAAGTGATAAACTATTGATAGCCACAAAAATATGAATTACTCTCAAAATGATTACATTGAGTAAAAGAAGCCAGATAAAAGAGTCCTCACTGTGTGAATCCCTTTATATAAATTTCTAGAAAAATGCAAACACATCTATAACGCTAGAAAGCATATCAGTGGTCATTTGGGGATGTGGAGGGGTGGAATGTGAGGGGGGAAAAGGGGCTTTATGAATGAGGCATAAAAACACTTGCAAGTGATGGATATGTTCCTTTTCTTGATTGTGTTGGCAGTTCCGTGGGTATATGCATAGTTCAGAACTTAAATTGTGTTCTTTAAGTATGTGCAGTGTACCGTGTGTCCGTTATATTTAACAGAGCCATTAAAAAAGGCTAAGAACAGACGTTTGTCTCGACAAATGTAGCAAAGAACAGAAAAGTCCAGTACAGTATGATCTCTGTCCATTGAATTTTCCTATACTTTTATTTCCCTCAAAAAATATATCCCAGTTCTTAAAAGAGATGGGACTCTTAATAAAAGGTAAAAACAAAACAAAACAAAACAAAAAACGGCAAAGCCATCAGCAGGGTGAGCTCCAGCTACTTTTCAATTGTGAGACGCTAGGTGCACGGTGCAGACATGCCAGGATGTTTGTTCTTCCTGCACAATATTTTAGAGAGGATATTAAACCACCCCTGTTAAATGCCTGCAAGTGACGGCCAGAGTGGAGTTTGGAGAATGATGGCTGTGATCTTTAATATGGTTGTGCCTTTGTAAAGACTCTCACTCAGAATTTCCAGGGTAATTTTGGAGTCAACTTGTTTTTGTTTTTTGGATGATATATATGTCTAACTCACCTCAAGAATATATACACGTAGACTTGAAGTTAGGGACCAGCTGGTATAAATTTGTGTGGTTATCTCTTGACCTTACCTTGTAGCTTCCTTTTGTTCCCTGATTGTAGTTAAGCTTCATCTTCCCTCAAGGCCTTTGTATTTGCTGTTCCCATGTCTTGGAAATATTATTTACAGAAAAATTGTCCATAAATGATTCCTTTCTATTTGGCACTCATCTCTTAAAGATATTTTTTCCTTGATTGTCCTACGAGCCTAACTCAGTCCCAATTTATCAGATTACCTTACTTCTTTCACAGAATAATAATAAAAACAAATATTATCTTTGGTGTCTCTTTGTATTTAGATGAACTTCTTCCCAAAGAACTCAAGCCCCGCAGTGATAGAGGTTGTTACTTTTCTTATCCCTTATTCTGTGTCTTAGAACTGTGTCTGGCATGTAGTAATCACTCGAGGTCTGTTGACTGGGTAAAGAATATGTGAGTAGATGAACAGATTTGGAGTTATTTGAGGTCGCGCTTAATGACGGCTGGTGTTGGTGATTCAAATTGTAGGTTTTAGAGTTGGAAGTGATCTTGCTGAGTCTCACAGCTACGGCAAAACTCTCCCTACTGTAGCATCCCTGACAGATGATCAAGTCTGAGCTTGAATAACTGTATATGGAAGACTCTAACCAGGGCACCCTCCTAGCTCTCTTCAAGCACATCACAACCATCCAGGGGAGTTTGCTCCCAGTTATTCAGCTGTAATTAGGAGAAAACGGTTTGACTTACCCACAATCATCTTCTCTGAGTCTCCTTGTTCTAGTTCCTCGAGAATAGACAGGACAGAGTTTCCTCTAAATTACATCCTTTGGATTTGCATTCCTGCTTGTACCAAAATAAACACCATGCTATGGCAAAATTCCCCTTGATTGTCTGCCACTTATTGCTACATTGCTTGTTAGTGTTTAGAAATAATTTGTCTTAATGTTCTACATTATAACTGACGGAGTACCTAAATAAAAGAGATCTCGGGGTTATGTCAGAAGCAATCATACAGATATTTTAACTTACACTTTTAATGTATTTAATGCTGATGCTGTGTGGAATTGAGCAATATAGTCACCGCATTATTGCCATTGATGAAAAAACGTATTTATGGTAACTTTGAAAGCTTTACCTGATGCGGAAATTGTGAGCTACATCTTAGAGCTCTGAGCGTTTCTCAAAATGCTGTGATACGAAACACCTCTGCCTTTTCTTGTATTTCTGTTATGTTCAACTATTTCACAGAAAGCATTCTTCATATTCCTGAAATAATGATGGGCTTAGTTGAGATTCTTTTGGGACCTAAGGGACCAATATGTGTTCATAATAGTGTCGAGTTACACAGAGCCTGGATGTTTGGCTCCATACTGAAAGCCCCATGGAGTCGCTTTTTCACATCTGTTTACCAGTGTGTATGAATGGGAGAAAACCAAAGTTCTGGTTCATTTGATCAACGTGAGCCAAAGTCCTTTTACTTTTGCGGTGACAAACAGGTAAAGAGGTGTAAAATATCTGAAACCAGCCACTTAGGGTTTGGTAGAATGCTTAGAGAATATACAACAAAAAGAAAAACAAGTGAGTACTGCTGGCAAACTGTTTCAAGGACAGTTAACGAAATAATAATAATAGTAACAACAATAGTAAGGTTGATTTTAAAAGACTTAAGAGTGGCATAGATTCCTAACCACTCTACATGTATTAACTCCATGCCACAGCTTTGTAAAATGGGTGAGGTTATTAACCCCTTGTTTTTTAAAAAGGAAGTGAAACACAAAGAAGAAACACTCCTGAAGTCCCACCACTAGTAAGTGGTAGAGCTGGGGAAAAAAGATCCAGGCAAATTAATTTCAGAGTTAGTGCTCTTAACCAGTAGGTTATGTCCCACAGGTAATATTTGCACGTTTTGAAATCACTTTACAAATACTATTTCTACCCCTAAAGTACACAGGGAATACACAGGGAAATTGGCATTATAATTATTGTTATTTTTTGACAATAATCTGTTAACTTTTGGCAGTTCAATATCCTTCCCCAACTTCTTAAAAATTCAGCCTACAATCCAAAAACATAAGGGCTAGTGAAAATAAATGTCTTGGAAATCCAGTTCAAGAGCAACTAAAAACTAAGGCCCCCAAGGATGCAAAAGAAAGCAAAAGAAAAGAAGAGACAAGAAGCCCAAAGCCTATGATTAAGCTCCACGTTGTTAGGTAAAGGGGCACTTAATTAATGCTTCTTTAATACCTTGTGCACAGAGGCATGGCTCTACAGAAGCCAAGGAGTCTCCCTTTCATCACTGATTCATGGTATGCTTCTGGCAGGGTCACTTCCTTCTTTGACCCTCAAAGCTTTTCATCAATACAAAGAGGGAATTGGAACAAGGTTAGCTCTCACAAGCCAGCTCTCATGTTGTCTCGTGGTACCTGTGAGTCTAGGTAAGTGCTGAATGTTGTTAACATGACAGGTTATATTTTTCTTAACCATTTCTCTTCTCCTGATTTTTATGTAATTTCTAATACATAGTAGAATACTGGAAAAGAAAAAATACCAAACTGAAAAGTAACTGATACACTAACTTTCCATTCTCATTTCACTGCCAATTCAGCCAAAAGCCTTCTGTAGAATTCTGATGCAGACCATGAAAACACACTCTAATTGTTCCAAAGTCTTTGCCATACTTGGTAGTCCTGTGATTTCCATTGGCAGAACTATCTTGGACTGTCATCTGCAAATCTATGAAAAAGAAATTAAGTAATAGGAATTCATATCAATGGTATTGGAGAAAGAAATCCTTGAACTTATCTTATTGTGTGAACCTTCATCCATGTACAAAATCGACAAGAAAGGTTAAGCTTTAAAGGCAACATATTCCCATGAATAGAAGGGAGAACATAACACAAACAATATATAATGCTGAAATTATGTACATGCACATATATACAAGTGGTCTTGAAATATACTCCAGGATATTAATTGGATTAAAGTTTGGGGCACTAAAGCATTTTTTCTCATAGAGAACATTATGCTTTAAGACACATACAGACACACATATCTGCCCTGCTGGCCTCTCACAGTTTCAGTTGATTCCAATCATTTCCCCATATATTTATTCTCAGATTAGTGATTTTTGAACAGGTGTTCACCTCTTTAGAAATACCTGTGCCATGACCGCAGAGTACTCAGATATTTTATTGGCATTTGGTGGCATATGATGGGGAAACTGATGAGTTGTATGACAGGAGAGGTACAAGGTGAACCTTAGAGTAAGTAAGACTTTATGCATAGTTCTTAATCCCAAAAGGAATAGAGAAGGATAGCAGCAGCAGTCAATGGAATAAAGGACCTCTCAGATGAATCAGCATTAGGATAATTCATTGGTTACTGACTGTCCAGTCGGTTTAGGTTTTAATGAATTCCTGAGTGGCTGCATCATTTTATGAAAGGATCTACCTAACTATAGCTATGTCTTGCTGGCATTAGTTTAGATGGCAATAATATGCATAGAGAATGGCAATTCTGAATTCATGTCTTCCCCAAATTGAAGACGCTCGTTAAGGTACAAGTTTACCCAAGACCGAAACTGATTTATCCATACTATACTAACTGAGACTGTGTCTTGCCATTCTTGTTTGTTAAAGGAGATAACAAGGCTAACTTTGAGTAGAGTAATAGCAGAATACTTAGAAAATGCTTTCAGGTTAAGTTTTGTAAACAAAGTTCAGTGTTCACCCACCAAAAGCAAATCAGCTCATTTAGTATTGCAGGCAATGACTTCATACGTTTTCACTGCCACTAAAGGAATTGAAAACACCTGTTGGATATATTCCCTCCTAGAATGCCATTTGTACACTTATTCCTAATAGGACCTGTTATTTTAAAAGCAAACTCCTATTATATGGCGCAGAATAGATACTCAGTATTTTTAGTGATCACATGGTTTCGGGTTCTAAGATTTGGGCTCAGACTTGCATTTCAAGCATTGCAATCTGGGCTTGTTAAATGATTTCCTTGCCAGGAAAAATTGTTTATCTGAATCTAAAGCCCAGTTAAGTAAATGTGATAGTGGTGATAGTGGTTGATGAAGCAGACTAGCATAGCAGCTAGGGCAATTATGGGCAAGTTCCATTCAACCTCTCTGTGCCTCAGTGTCTTCCTCTGAAACTGAGTTTCTTCATCAATGGTGATAAATACTGGTACCAATCTGACAGAGTTATTGTAAGAAGTGAAGGAGTTCACAAATTTCCTAAAGGCTTAATGTTTGGCTTGTCGTTACTAAATGCTGGTAATTGTTAGTAAAACAATATCCCTCTATTATTTAGTCTATCAAAATAATAATGATAAGGGCATGTTATTTTAGTAGTTCTATTTTTTGGTCATATAGTTTAGACTAACACATATTGTTTAAATGTGAAACCAAGAAGAAAAACAGTTTTGTTTTGTTTTTTTAACCTGGTCAAGGAACCCAAATCACCTAATTCAGAAATGTTTCTAACTTGGCATCTGCTTTGAATCTGTCACAGCCAGAGAAAGTTTATTGTCTCAGAAAGTGACAGCCTTGTATTTGTGTAGCATAGAAAAAAAGATACAAGCTAGATAAGATACATACCCCTTATCCTAGTCCTGCCACACAGAGTGCAAAACTATTCCTGCTGGGTTCAAACATTGTGATCCAGAGCCTGCCATTGCCTATTATCAGGAGCAGCAAAGGGTAAGAACCGTATGTGTTTGCCCTTAAGTTGGTCTACAACACAGGTACTGTCAATCAGCGTCTGATAGTACCCTCCCCGTGGACAACCTTCTGTGCTCTTTTGAGCATGTTCAGATGGAGTCTACCATCAGTGTGGTGGGAGTTCACTTCGCTTCAAGTGTGTCCACGTTGAAGGGTGAAATTAACACATACTAACCAAATTGTGGCTGTCCAAACTAGGAAAATATTTAAAGAATCAGGACAGGAAGAATCAGGCAAATACTCATTTGGTGTCAACCCAATAAAAAAGCTTCCTGGTGAGAAAAAAATTGTCAAAGATGAAAGCCTAGAATACTGCCACTTTAGCCTAACCACAGTGTCAAAGCAAATAACACACAAACACACAAATGCAAAAGGAAGCCCTCTTCACACTAATGCCCCAAAGTCCTTTATGGGTCTTCAAATTGAGTGATTAGGTAGGTTGATGGTTGTCCTTTACGGATTGGGTCCACCTAACAAGACTGGTTACTAACAGAATATCTCTGTTTTGTCATTTAATAGACATCCCAACCTTAATATACCTTGCAATCAAATACACACATAGTCACTCATGCTTTTCCTGTAGACTTCCCAAAGCAGAAAAGGGCAGCTGCATTCTTCCTGGTGCTCAGTTACAAAATGTGATTCATCTTTGACTTTTTTCTTTCCCTCTCCTTTCACATCCAATACAGAAGCAAAATGTGTCAGCCGTATCTTTGAGATAGGACCAGAATTTGACAATTTCTCGATTTTCCCACTATTACCACTCAGGATTAAGATTTCATTGTCTGTCATCTTAATTATTATCCCTCTGAAATCTGTCCTTAACACAGTGGCCAGAGAACCCTTCGAGAATCTAAGTCAGAAGAATTATGTGACTTCAGTGTCTTCCCCTTCATCATAGTTGAAGCTGAAGTTCTTCAAATGCTGGTAAGTTGCTACATGATTACCCTCTGCATTATGTATCTGATCTCATGTCCTCCACCTCTACTCCTTGCTCACTCTTTTGCAAACACCTTATACTCTTTAGTCCTTGATGTTCAACAAGTATAGTAGGCAGACATTTTCACTTGCTGTTCCCTTTACCTGAATTGCTGTTCTCTTTAGTATCTACAATACTTATCCACTCACTTTTTTTTTTTTTTTTTTTTTTTTTTTTTTTGCAGTACGCGGGCCTCTCACTGTTGTGGCCTCTCCCGTTGCGGAGCACAGGCTCCGGATGCACAGGCCCAGTGGCCATGGCTCACGGGCCCAGCCGCTCCACAGCACGTGGGATCCTCCCGGACCGGGGCACAAACCCGTGTCCCCTGCATCGGCAGGCGGACTCCCAACCACTGCGCCACCAGGGAAGCCCTTCCACTCACTTTTTTAGGTCTTTTCTCAAATATCACCGTCTCCATTATGAGGCCTTGCTTGGATTCCCTGTAATAACCTGCAGCCCCACTAATACACCCTACCTCCTTTGAAGCCTCCCTTCTGCTGTAGAATCTGTTGAATGAATGAATGCAGTGAGCTATATCTAATTCCCAAAAAAATAAACATCAACAGTAAACACTTGTTGAGAGACGGGTTCAGGGTATAAAGAATAAAAGAAGTGTAAATTCAGGCCTTACCATTCACCATCCATTCCCTAAGGGTTCTGCTATGGTGTATCTTTGAATAAAAAGCACAATTTGAGAAGACTAACTAATAGCTTAAATTCGTTAGAATCCCAGACCTTTTATAGTAGAAATGTGATAAAAATTGTTTCAGAGATTCTCAACAGAATGTTAGGAAATTGAAGCCAAAAAAGTATAAAAACAATTATATACCACGACCAAATGGGATTTGTGTCAGGTATTTAAGGCTGGTTCAACAGTTGAAAATTAATTAATATCCATCCAAGACCAAAAAGGAAAAAAAAACATATAAATACATGTGGAAGAAGCATTTGACAAAATCCAGCATGCACCCATGAGAAAAACTCTCAGTAAACTAGGAATAGAGAGGGACTTTCTTAACTTGATAAATACGATCTACAAAAAAACCAATAGCTAACATCATACTTACTGGAGAGAAACTCAATGCTTTCCAACTAAGATTAAGCACAAGGCAAGGATATCCTCCTTTATTATAACTTTTCAATATTGTGCTGCAAGTTCTTCTACTGGAATAAGGCAAGAAAAGGAAATAAAATGTGTACAGATTGAGAAGGAAGACATAAAGCTGTCTTTGTTCACAGATGACATGATCATCTATGTAGAAAATCTTAAAGAGTTGACCCAAAACTCCTGTAAGTAATAAATGATTATAGCAAGGTTGTAGGGTCCAAGGTTAATATACAAAAGGCAATTGCTTCCCTATATACCAATAATGAACAAGTGGAATAGGTTAATAAAAACCCACACTATTTACATTAGCACTGCCAAAAATGCAATACTTCAGTATAAATCTAATAAAATAAGTACAACCTCTATAGAAGGAAAACTACAAAACCATGATGAATGAAGTCAAAGAATAAATAAGTAAATGGAGAGATATTGCATGTTCATGAATAGGAAGACTCGGTATTATCAAAATGTCAGTTCTTTCCGACTTAATCTATAGAAATTCAGTGCGATCCCAATCAAAATCCCAGCAAGTTAATTTATGGATATTGGCAAACTGATTCTAAAGACCATATGAAGAGGCAAGAGACCCAGAATAGCTGTCACCTCATTGAAGAAGGACAAAGTTGAAGGAATGACACTACCCAGCCTGAAGACTTA
Organism: Hyperoodon ampullatus; assembly: GCF_949752795.1. NCBI lineage: Eukaryota > Metazoa > Chordata > Mammalia > Artiodactyla > Ziphiidae > Hyperoodon > Hyperoodon ampullatus. Next base: position 15,201 of record NW_027640652.1, on the reverse strand, counting down.
TTACGAAGGTGCAGTAATCAAGACAGGGTGGTATTGGTGAAAGATCAGCTAGATCAATGGAAAAGAATAATGAGCCCCAAAATAGACCCACATAAATACAGTCAACTGATCTTTGGCCAAAGAACAAAGGCGATACAATGGAGCAAAGATAGTCTTTTCATCAAATAGTGCTGAAACAACTGGATGTCCACAGTAAAAAAAAAACCCAAAAAACAAAAAGAAAACTAGACACAGACTTTATATCCTTCATAAAAATTAACTCAAAATGAACCATAGACCTCAATGTAAAACACAAAACTGTAAAACTTCCAGAAGATAACATAGGGGAAAACCTAGATGACCTTGGGTATGGCAATGACTTCTAAAATATAATACCAAAGGCACAATCCATGAAAGAAAGAATTGATAAGCTAGACTTCATTAAAATAGAAAATTTCTGCTCTGTAAAAATCACTATCAAGATAATGAAAAGACAAGCCACAGAGTGGGAGAAAACATCTGTAAAAGACTCATCTTGTTAGGATAAAGTGTCAACTTGCAAGCTTCTTACATGTGCAACTGGTTTAACTTATTTTGGTATGTAATGTGAGGTACAGACTTTAGTTTTAAATGGGTGTGTAGTTTTCTAGGCATCAGTTTTTTGTTTTTTTTTTTTTTTGCGGTACGCGGGCCTCTCACTGTTGTGGCCTCTCCCGTTGCAGAGCACAGGCTCCGGACGCGCAGGCCCAGTGGCCATGGCTCACGGGCCCAGCCGCTCCGCGGCATGTGGGATCTTCCCGGACCAGGGCACGAACCCGTGTCCCCTGCCTCGGCAGGCGGACTCGCAACCACTGCGCCACCAGGGAAGCCCTAGGCATCAGTTTTAAAGATTATACCTTGACTGTGTCACAATCAAACTCCCCAGACATACTTAGAACTATTTGTGGATATTCTTTTCTGTTTAATTTGTATATGTGCTCATTCAGGTAGTAATGCTACAATGTTTGAATTGTAGTGGCTTTATAGTTAAGTTATATAGCTGCCTGCTAATTAACAGATACTCAACTTCTAATAAAGTTGATTACTTGTACCTGAATGCTTCCAGATTATGTTCTTCATTCAGACTCTTTACTTTTCACTCAATATAAATTCAAAGCTGATCTACATTAAAAACTGAACTAAGGTGGCTAACATGTTTTAGTTTTCATCTATATTCCTAGATTTAAAATATGAGAAAGTAATAGAATGCAACATTTTTAAAAACCTCTAATGACACACATTTTCTATCTCTAATTAAAACAGAATACCCTGTGGAATATCTTTGCATCATTTACCCAGTTTCATTAATTCTGGCTGCTGCAGTTAATTTAAATTCACTCTGGTAAAATGAGAGCTCAGTATAAGCTTTTAGCATACTCAGTGAGACTTACAAATAGTCATCTGCTGGGTGGTAAACAGTAAACAGTCTTGTTTATTGCAAATAACCTTAGCCACTAATGTTACTTATGCTCCATTTAAGAATAAAGATGTTCATCTGAGATCACAAAACGATCTTTTTGTTAAAGCTAAAAGCAATTCTGCTTTGATTAGTTGCAAATATTACCCAACTTCTTTCTCCTTCTTTGATAGTTGTATAGAAATAAAACTAAATATAAGACTGTAAGCCAAACCCACTACAAATGAAACTGCGCTACACACCCAGTATCTTCAGTGATTTCTAGATGATTTCTATGTTCAAACCTTCATTCTATCCTCTCTTCTTAAACAGAATTGTTTTTTATTTTTGGTTTTGAGTAAGTTTTATTATACAAGGGATTCATATTCTTTATAGAGAAATCATGTAATCAAATAAAATAGATTAAAAAGCAGCCATAATTTCACCTCTCAGATATATTATGACTTTATCTATTTTATAGTATAGCTTTCATATATATATTTTTAACATCTTTATTGGAGTATAATTGCTTTACAATGTTGTGTTAGTTTCTGCTGTATAATAGTGCATCAGCTATATATATATATATATATATATATATATATATATATATATGTCTCCCCATATCCCCTCCTTTTTTTGTCTCCCTCCCACCCTCCCTCTCCCACCCCTGTAGGTGGTCACGAAGCCCCGAGCTGATCTCCCTGTGCTATTTGGCTGCTTCCCACTAGCTATCTATTTTACATTTGGTAGTGTATATATGTCCATGCCACTCTCTCACTTCGTCCCAGCTTACCCTTCCCCATCCCCATGTCACTAAACAGAATTTAAAGAAGTTAGCCAAGATAAAATGAAACTGATTTAGACTTAAGTCCCAAATTTACAGCTTCAATGATTTAGGAAAATTCCTTGACAGCTATACTGAGCCTCAGTTTTCACATTTGTAAAAGGGTGAGGATGAAAAACACTGATACTTCTGGAAATGCCTGTCATTCTGATTGGATATTTTTTAGATGTTAACTGAAATTTAAATGTATAAATTATAAAAAGAAGATGACAAAAAGGCCTATTATCATTTTATTACCCAGATAAACCCTGGTGGTGCACTGATAGGAGAAGTGTCTTCTCTCAGCAGTTTTCTTCATCCTGATTTCTGGACACTCCGTCCTTCAATGTGCATCTGGAGGCAGCGGATGACATTCTGGCAAGTTTTATTCAAATTCTTTATGCCTTGATTTTAGGAAAGAAGAATAGTAGCTGTGCTGAGCTCTGCCAGGTCAGATAGAATTTTGGAGTATTCTCTTTCTCTCTCTTGTAGACAGCCACTGTCATTTGGTAAGCCATAAGCCTTCCTTTGCTTTGAGTGTGGTTAGTGTGTTTGCTGGATTTCTAAAATATATTTTTAGTGTTTACTTGTTTAGATTGAAAAGACGGGGCTATATATATACATATATATATATATATATATATATATATATATATTTTTTTTTTTTTTGCAGTACGCGGGCCTCTCACTGTTGTGGCCTCTCCCATTGCAGAGCACAGGCTCTGGATGCGCAGGCTCAGCGGCCATGGCTCACGGGCCCAGCCACTCCGAGGCATGTGGGATCTTCCCGGACCGGGGCACGAACCCATGTCCCATGCATCGGCAGGCGGACTGTCAACCACTGTGCCACCAGGGAAGCCCTGGGCTATATTTTTAAAAGTTTATCCCTTTATTTTGGAAGGCCTTTGAAGTTGTGACATTGCATGCAAGAGAGCTAATGGAATTCTGGACTCCATATTTTCATTTTTACCTCTTTTTTTTTTTCTCAGACTTTGAACCAACAATGGCTAAGAATGAAAGGAACTCAGACCCCAATTTTTTTTCCCTTGTAAAGCACAGAGAATATGGGAAAAAATGAAACTGGGAAATTGTTTTGCTCCTCTTCTTCCTCCTTTTTGGTCAGTTACCTGAGTCGTCCAACTTACTCTGTATTTCTAGCCTGGCTTCAGAAAGACCTGAATTTGATCAAATACACACTGTTGGAGTATTAGATTGCTAGAAGGAGCCAAGATCCAGACAACCTTAAATGGCGGCTTCATGGAATTATTTTCAAGAAGGATGGTCTAGCCAATTTCCCAACTTCCATTGTGAAAGGAGTTCCCTATTCCTAAGAAAATGGACCTATGTCCTTCTGTGTCTATGACACAGAAGTTGGAGATTTATCCCAGTGCATTTATATATGTATATATATTAAAATTATGTATATATATGTATATGTTTATATATATATATATATATATATATATATATAATGCCTAATGGAAATATCTCTGATGGTCTATTTAGTGTTTTTTCTTTAATTTTACTTATAAAATTGTGACCATTTTTTAACTCAAAAGAGGAGAACCTTAAAAATTAATTAAAAAGACATTCTCAGTAGTCTAAGGTTCAGAGTGACTTGGCAGAGAAAATTGCTGAATGGTTAGATAACAGTGCTGGTATGCTTGGCTATTGTAACACTTTCCATTTGAGTTTCTCTTCCTTGAAATTACAAGAACTATATGACTCAAGAGAAAGATCGATAATTAGGAATATTCTGCTTGCTTTTTATATAGCCTATTGAAGAACATTTTGATTAATTATTTGGAGGTCATAGGAAGGAACCTTCATGATCTCACTTTTGACCAAGTAGTGTGGCAACACAAAGCTATGACATAAAAAGGAAATTTGAAATGACCTATTTCTTTTGACATCTCAATCCAGATATCTGTCAGTAAAATGAGTCACTTTTCAGTCAAATGGGTGGTCAGCAATATAATTTTTTATTGGGAAGCTGAAAGACGCCATTGCCAAGCAGAGCATCTGCAGTGTTCACATCTATATTTGAGCATCTTTTGTTTTCCCAAGGGGTACAGATGAGAAGAAGGAAGGCAGAGAAATGCACTTGCGTAAAGCTTTTCAAGATGGATAGAACAGAGAGCATTCCCAGGGGCAGGTCAAGTTCAACCCAAGAACAACTCTCTCAGTGCTTTCACAACTAGTTAAAATACAAGACCAGTAGTATCTCAGCTCTCAAATCAGTGCTGAAATCCAGCAGAAGGTTGTTAATATTGATACGGTTAACATACATCAAATAGGATTACTGAATTTTCTGAATCCAAAAGTCCTCCACAGTGTTGACATTTCCTTACTGAACTCCCAGGATTGTTTGGTTTCAAAGGCTGTTGGGCTCAAGTCGCATTTTGTTTTAAATAACCCTCCATAAAAAGTTCAGCTTTCGGAGAGGACTGGTGGTGGCAGGAAGAGAGCCTGAAGGAGTTAGTGCACCACGGCTAGCCCGGAGGGAGTCCGGGGAAAGGGTCTGGAGCTACCGGAGAGGCAAGAGACTTTTTTCCCTTTTGTTGCCTGGTGCGCGAGGAGAGGGCATTAAGAGGGCTGCTTGGGGAGGCGCCGGAGACAGGCGCGAGCCGCGGGTAAGGCGCGGACCTCGGAGACGGGCGTGGGACGCTGGGGCGGCGGCGGCTGCTGCCGCTGCCGCCGCCGCCGCCGCCGCCGCCGCCGCCGCCGCCGCCGCCGCCCGCCGCCGCCCGCCGCCGCCCGCCGCCCGCCGCCGCCGCCGCCGCCCGCCGGCCGCCGCCGCCGCGGGGCCTGTGTGCGAGCGCGGGTCACTGGCCGCCCCGCCTTCCGGGGGGCCTGTGCACCCCGCCACTGCCGGGGTCCCGGGACCCGGGGACGGCTTTCCCGGGAAAGCGCACGGAGCGCCACGGGCTGCTGCAACGTCACGCCGGCCTCTGCCGCCGCAGGCCCGCCTCACACTGCGCGCCCCTCCCTCCCCTCTGCCTGAGTGAGCCAGAGCCCCCGCATCAGCGGCTCCTTTAAACCCGTCCTGTCTGAGCGAAGAACGGACGCCCTCCGGCGACCTCCGCGCAGAGGCGGGGCCAGGTCCAAGGCTGAGACCCGGGAGCTGTGAGAGCAGAGAAGAGACAGGGAAATCTCTCTGTGCAGCCTCGGAGGCAGCGGATTAAAGCTCCACGGTCCACTTGATGTGCCCTGCGTCTGTGGAGTGCATGAATGGACAGCGAATCATCCCAAATTGAGGAAGTGGACTTTGAGGACAAGATTTAAGACTTTCCCCCCTTTTTCCTCTTTTTACAACGAATTATCCCAAATTAAGGAGGTGGACTTAGCAAGATTTCAGACTTCTCGCCCTTTTCCTCTTTTTACAACGAATTATCCCAAATTGAGGAGGTGGACTTGGAGAGCAAGATTTTTGATTTTTCCCCCTGCTCTCTTTTTGTGAATGTGTATGTGTATTCTTCTGTGTGAGATTCTCTCTGTATAGCTTTGCTTCCACCATATGTCCCAGGGTTCTATCGGTCCGTGTTTTTTTTCAATAATTACTTTTTAATTTTAATAATGCTACTATATTTCATACTTTATTCTATTTTACTTTACCTGCTCTTTCTTTTTTTCCTACCGTCCCTTCCTCCCTCCCTCCCTCCGCTCCTCCTTTCCTTCTTTCTCTTTCCTCCCTCCCTCCCTCCCACCCTTCTTCTTTCCACTTTCTTTTTCTTTCCTTCCTCCCTCCCTCCTGTCTTTCTTTCCTTCTTTCCTTCCTCCCTCCCTCCCTTCTTCCATTCACTCTTCCTTTTGCTTTCATTCCTCCCTCCCTCCCTCCTTTCTTTCCTTCTTTCTTTCCATCCTTCCTCCCTCCCTCCCTCCTTTCTTTCTTTCTTCCTTCCTTCCTTCCTTTCTTCCCCTCTTCCTTTCTTTTCCCTCTCTCTTTCTTTCTTCTACTAATTGTTTCTTTCTACTTTTTCTCACTGTTATTCTGAGCCGGGTGGATGAAAGGCTCTTGGTGCTGCAGCCAGGAGTCAGTGCTGTGCCTCTGAAGTGGGAGAGCCAACTTCAGGACACGGGTCCACAAGAGACCTCCCAGCTCTACATAATATCAAGCAGCGAAAATCTCCCAGGGATCTCCATCTCAACACCAGCACCCAGCTTCAGTCAATGACCAGCAAGCTACAGTGCTGGTCACCCTATGCCAAGCAACTAGCAAGGCAGGAACACAACCCCACCCATTAGAAGAGAGGCTACCTAAAAACATAATAATGCCACAGGCACCCCAAAACACACCACCGGACGTGGACCTGTCCACCAGAAAGGCAAGATCGAGCCTCGGCCACCAGAACACAGGCATTAGTCCCCCCCACCAGGAAGCCTACACAACATACTGAAACAACCTTAGCCACGGGGGACAGACACCAAAAACAACGGGAACTACGAATCTGCAGCCTGCAAAAAGGAGACCCCAAACACAGTAACATAAGCAAAATGAGAAAGCAGAAAAACACACAGCAGGTGAAGGAGCAAGATAAAAACCTACCAGACCTAACAAATGAAGAGGTAATAGGCAGTCTACCTGAAAAAGAATTCAGAATAATGATAGTAAAGCTGATCCAAGATTCTATTTCCAAGATCCAAAATCTTGGAAATAGAATAGACAACATGCAAGAAACAGTTAACAAGAACTTAGAAGAACTAAAGATGAATCAAGCATCGATTAAAAACACAATAAATGAAATGAAAAATACTCTAGATGGGATCTATAGCAGAATAACTGAGGCAGAAGAACGGATAAGTGAGGTGGAAGATAAAATAGTGGAAATAACTGATGCAGAGAAAAATAAAGAAAAAAGAATGAAAAGAACAGAGGACAGTCTCAGAGACCTCTGGGACAACATTAAACGCACCAACATTCGAATTATAGGGGTTCCAGAAGAAGAAGAGAAAAAGAAAGGGACTGAGAAAATATTTGAAGAGATTATAGTTGAAAACTTCCCTAATATGGGAAAGGAAATAGTTAATCAAGTCCAGGAGGCACAGAGAGTCCCATACAGAATAAATCCAAGGAGAAATATGCCAAGACACATATTAATCAAACTGTCAAAAATTAAACACAAAGAAATCATATTAAAAGCAGCAAGGGAAAAACAACAAATAACACACAAGGGAATCCCCATCAGGATAACAGCTGATCTCTCAGCAGAAACTCTACAAGCCAGAAGGGAGTGGCAGGACATAATTAAAGTGATGAAGGAGAGAAACCTGCAACCACGATTACTCTACCCAGCAAGGATCTCATTCAGATTTGATGGAGAAATTAAAACCTTTACAGACAAGCAAAAGCTGAGGGAGTTCAGCACCACCAAACCAGCTTTACAACAAATGCTAAAGGAACTTCTCTAGGCAAGAAACACAACAGAAGGAATATACCTACAATAACGAACCCAAAGCAATTAAGGAAATGGGAATAGGAACATACATATCAATAATTACCTTAAGTGTAAATGGACTAAATGCTCCCACCAAAAGACACAGAGTGGCTGAATGGATACAAAAACAAGACCCATATATATGCTGTCTACAAGAGACCCACTTCAGACCTAGAGACACATACAGATTGAAAGTAAGGGGATGGAAAAAGATATTCCATGCAAATGGAAATCAAAAGAAAGCTGGAGTAGCAATTCTTATATCAGACAAAATAGACTTTAAAATAAAGACTATTAGAAGAGACAAAGAAGGACACTACATAACGATAAAGGGATCCATCCAAGAAGAAGATATAACAATTGTAAATATTTATGCACCCAACATAGGAGCACCTCAATACATAAGGCAGATACTAACAGCCATAAAAGGAGAAATCGACAGTAACACAATCATAGTAGGGGACTTTAACACCCCACTTTCACCAATGGACAGATCATCCAAAATGAAAATAAATAAGGAAACACAAGCTTTAAATGATACATTAAACAAGATGGACTTAGTTGATATTTATAGGACATTCCATCCAAAAACAACCGAATACACATTTTTCTCAAGTGCTCATGGAACATTCTCCAGGATAGATCATATCTTGGGTCACAAATCAAGCCTTGGTAAATTTAAGAAAATTGAAATTGTATCAAGTATCTTTTCCGACCACAATGCTATGAGACTAGACATCAATTACAGGAAAAGATCTGTAAAAAATACAAACACATGGAGCCTAAACAATACACTACTCAATAACGAAGTGATCACTGAAGAAATCAAAGAGGAAATTAAAAAATACCTAGAAACAAATGACAATGGAGACACGACGACCCAAAACCTATGGGACGCAGCAAAAGCAGTTCTAAGGGGGAAGTTTATAGCAATACAATCCCACCTTAAGAAACAGGAAACATTTCGAGTAAACAACCTGACCCTGCACCTAAAGCAATTAGAGAAAGAAGAAAAAAAAAACCCCAAAGTTAGCAGAAGGAAAGAAATCATAAAGATCAGATCAGAAATAAATGAAAAAGAAATGAAGGAAACAATAGCAAAGATCAACCAAACTAAAAGCTGGTTCTTTGAGAAGATAAACAAAATTGACAAACCATTAGCCAGACTCATCAAGAAAAGAAGGGAGAAGACTCAAATCAATAGAATTAGAAATGAAAAAGGAGAAGTAACAACTGACACTGCAGAAATACAAAAGATCATGAGAGATTACTATAAGCCACTCTATGCCAGTAAAATGGACAACCTGGAAGAAATGGACAAATTCTTAGAAATGCACAACCTACGAAGACTGACTCAGGAAGAAACAGAAAATATGAATAGACCAATCACAAGCACTGAAATTGAAACTGTGATTAAAAATCTTCCATCAAACAAAAGCCCAGGACCAGATGGCTTCACAGGCGAATTCTATCAAACATTTAGAGAAGAGCTAACACCCATCCTTCTCAAACTCTTCCAAACAATATCAGAGGAAGGAACACTCCCAAACTCATTCTATGAGGCCACCATCACCTTGATACCAAAACCAGGCAAGGATGTCACAAAGAAAACTACAGGCCAATATCACTGATGAACATAGATGCAAAAATCCTCAACAAAATACTAGCAAACAGAATCCAACAGCACATTAAAAGGATCATACACCATGATCAAGTGGGGTTTATTCCAGGAATGCAAGGATTCTTCAATATACACAAATCAATCAATGTGATACACCATATTAACAAGTTGAAGGAGAAAAACCATATGATCATCTCAATAGATGCAGAGAAAGCTTTCGACAAAATTCAACACCCATTTATGATAAAAACCCTGCAGAAAGTAGGCATAGAGGGAACTTTCCTCAACATAATAAAGGCCATATATGACAAACCCACAGCCAACATTGTCCTCAATGGTGAAAAACTGAAACCATTTCCACTAAGATCAGGAACAGGACAAGGCTGCCCACTCTCACCACTCTTATTCAACCTAGTTTTGGAAGTTCTAGCCACAGCAATCAGAGAAGAAAAGGAAATAAAAGGAATCCAAATGGGAAAAGAAGAAGTAAAGCTGTCACTGTTTGCAGATGACATGATACTATACATAGAGAATCCTAAAGATGCTACCAGAAAACTACTAGAGCTAATCAATGAATTTGGTAAAGTAGCAGGATACAAAATTAATGCACAGAAATCTCTGGCATTCCTGTACACTGATGATGAAAAATCTGAAAATGAAATCAAGAAAACACTCCATTTACCATTGCAACAAAAAGAATAAAATATCTAGGAATAAACCTACCTAAGGAGACAAAAGACCTGTATGCAGAAAATTATAAGACACTGATGAAAGAAATTAAAGATGATACAAATAGATGGAGAGATATACCATGCTCCTGGATTGGAAGAATCAATATTGTGAAAATGACTCTACTACCCAAAGCAATCTACAGATTCAATGCAATCCCTATCAAACTACCACTGGCATTTTTCACAGAAGTAGAACAAAAAATTTCAAAATTTGTTTGGAAAAACAAAAGACCCCGAATAGGCAAAGCAATCTTGAGAACGAAATACGGAGCTGGAGGAATCAGGCTCCCTGACTTCAGACTATACTACAAAGCTACAGTAATTAAGACAGTATGGTACTGGCATAAAAACAGAAAGATAGATCAGTGGATCAGGATAGAAAGCCCAGAGATAAACCCACGCACATATGGCCAACTTATCTTTGATAAAGGAGGCAGGAATGTACAGTGGAGAAAGGACAGCCTCTTCAATAAGTGGTGCTGGGAAAACTGGACAGGGACATGTAAAAGTTTGAGACTAGATCATTCCCTAACACCATACACAAAAATAAGCTCAAAATGGATTAAAGACCTAAATGTAAGGCCAGAAACTATCAAACTCTTAGAGGAAAACATAGGTAGAACACTCTATGACATAAATCACAGCAAGATCCTTTTGGACCCACCTCCTAGAGAAATGGAAATAAAAACAAAGATAAACAAATGGGACCTAATGAAACTTCAAAGCTTTTGCACAGCAAAGGAAACCATAAACAAGACCAAAAGACAACCCTCAGAATGGGAGAAAATATTTGCAAATGAAGCAACTGACAAAGGATTAATCTCCAAAATTTATAAACAGCTCATGCAGCTCAATAGCAAAAAAACAAACAACCCAATCCAAAAATGGGCAGAAGACTTAAATAGGCATTTCTCCAAAGAAGATATACAGACTGCCAACAAACACATGAAAGAATGCTCAACATCATTAATCATTAGAGAAATGCAAATCAAAACTACAATGAGATATCATCTCACACCAGTCAGAATGGCCATCATCAAGAAATCTAGAAACAATAAATGCTGGAGAGGGTGTGGAGAAAAGGGAACACTCTTGCACTGCTGGTGGGAATGTGAATTGGTACAGCCACTATGGAGAACAGTATGGAGGTTCCTTAAAAAACTACAAATAGAACTACCATATGACCCAGCAATCCCACTACTAGGCATATACCCTGAGGAAACCATAATTCAAAAAGAGACATGTACCAAAATGTTCATTGCAGCTCTATTCACAATAGCCCGGAGCTGGAAACAACCTAAGTGTCCATCATCGGATGAATGGATAAAGAAGATGTGGCACATATATACAATGGAATATTACTCAGCCATAAAAAGAAACGAAACTGAGCTATTTGTAATGAGGTGGATAGACCTAGAGTCTGTCATACAGAGTGAAGTAAGTCAGAAAGAGAAAGACAAATACCGTATGCTAACACATATATATGGAATTTAAAAAAAAAATGTCATGAAGAACCTAGGGGTAAAACGGGAATAAAGACACAGACCTACTTGAGAATGGACTTGAGGATATGGGGAGGGGGAAGGGTAAGCTGTGACAAAGCGAAAGAGAGGCATGGACATATATACAGTACCAAACGTAAGGTAGATAGATAGTGGGAAACAGCCGCAGAGCACAGGGAGATCAGCTCGGTGCTTTGTGACTGCCTGTAGGGGTGGGGTGGGGAGGGTGGGAGGGAGGGAGATGCATGAGGGAAGGGATGTGGGAACAGATATATATGTATGACTAATTCACTTTGTTATAAAGCAGAAACTAATAAAAAATAAATAAATAAAAGAAAAAAAAAAGTTCAGCTTTCAGTCTAATATGATTGAAACACAGCTTGAGTGTGTTTTATAATGCACTGAAGTGGAAAGACTATGGGCATTGAATTATTCAAAACATGTTAGGCGATGGAGTGATATGTGGGGAGGAGGTGATCAGAGAAATCAGTGAGACTTGCTATGTCTTGTCTCATTTTATTTACCTGTTAGAACTCTTCCAAATATTAGAGGAAAGAAATCAATATCAATTTTCACCTGTCACGTTCCACACTTCAATGATTAATGAATGTCAAATTTGACCACAGTTTTCTGTACCACCTGCTCTGCAATAATATTTCTGAGCCTTTATTAAAAATGTAAAATTGTCATTGAATTTCCAAATATGATTCTGCAGTGGCTAATTCAGCTTGTTTTATTAATAAGCAAGTTCTGATGAGTAATACTAATTTAATACGCCTGCATGTAAGGTTAAAGTGTAAGTTATTCCCGCCGAAGGTGATGAAATACGACTGCGATGTGGCGGTAGGGCACTCAGCTTCCTGAACGAATCCTGTGAGCACACAGTTCTTGGGAGAAACCAGTACTTCATATAGTAGCAAATCTGATATTATTTTGCACGTCTCCTGTAGCAGTGGAATGCACACACACACACACACACACACGATCATGGGTGAAAAAACACACGTGCGCACCTTAGATGCTTACATTAATTTCTGAATATACTTCTCTGGAAAGAAAAAGCTTTACTGACGATTTGTATTTTTTATACTTTATTATTTCATCCATACTAAAAACACTTCATGAAATCACTTCCTGTTTTGTTGTCCATGGAATACTTTCAATTTTGAGATGTTAAATATAAATCGAAATAATGATTATAGTCCTTGGCCATGAAAGACTAAGTTACAGAGAACCCAGTGACTGGCGGTCAGAGCTGCCACGGAATTATTCTCTGCTCCAGAGACCATTAGAATATCACTGTGTACCCACTTAAGGATAGAATGATGCTACTGAGAAACTAGCTCTCTTTTATTTCTACTAAAAGGAGAGAAGAGTAGGGGACCTTGGCTGCGTGAGTGTATGAGACTTTCTCTGTTCTGTACAATAAGCCAAAAACAACACATGAAATAGCCTCGCGCCTTTTGTCTTTTGTACCCAGCTCTTTCCTGTATTGCTCCTGATCAATTATACTTAAATCAACAAGAGTTGCTTGAACATTTTGACAGTTATGTTCCCCATACCCTGAAGCATTTTTAAAGGGTTACTGAGATAAAGCTATTTCAAAAAATACTCCCTCCGAATTTTTTCAGGGTGGCATCAATGAAAGTAACTTAGAGGAAAAAAACTCCACCTTGAGTTCCTGGCCTACCACTCTAAGGCCAGGCAAGCATAAACCTTCATAGCAAAACCTAAGTTTGCTCCCAGTTGAGAATTTGGTTTCCATGGTCTTATATAAAAAAGTATATGGAGACTTTAATTCCCTATAAGCCCTTTCCAAAGAGTAAATACAGTTCATCGTTCGTAAGAGATGATGAAAATTACAATTTTGTTGAATAGGTGGAATATATATTATATATAATATATATATATATTTATTTTAATATATATATATAAAATATATAAAGTTACTATTCAGAGTCCTAAAACATGGATTTTTCTTACTTACCAAAAATGAACAGTAACTTGATCTCTAAACACAATAAAGCACCTGGTCATAGCAGAATCTTAACAAATATTTGATATCAGAATGAATTCACTGTTCAGGTGTAAAGAGGGAATACCTTCAGTTTTCCTCTTTCTGGCACCCCATTATCGCATCCTGGACAGAGGGGATTTTCTTGACTTTAATCTAAAGGAGAAATGTTCACTTTTGTTAAGATGGAAATTGACAAACTCAGTAGGCAGAGGCACTGTTTCTGTTTGGCTGAATTCATGTTTCTAGTGATAATTCAAGGTGTAATAGGGTTTTCTCTGCCACTGCAAAATCTGAAAATGATAAGCATCTCACCAGAGTTTCAGGATGGCCCATTACCTATTCTGTGGAAAGGATATTCAAAATACCATGCTCCATCAATGTCTTCTTTGACTTATTAATCAATGGACAACTACTGAGTTATCTTATCCTTGCTTCAAAAAAAAAAGAAAGAAAAGAAAAGAAAACCACAAACAAAAAAAAACTGTTAACGATGAAAACGTATTATGCCAGGCCTTACTATGGCCTGACTTGGAAATTTAGTTTCAGAGGCTTTTGTGAATAAACCAAGGAAAGAGGACCTAGGTGTATCTTATTCCCACAGGCCGCCAATAAATATTTGCTTAACGGAGAAAAAATTAATATATAGTGTAGGAGAGAACCTGACAGATGCTTAGCATTATTGAGTGATAGCAATGCCCAAACACATCTGTGATCAAACACTATGAAGTATCCTCCTAAGGATAAACTTATTACAAATAAGAAGTGAACATTCAATTATGAAGATACTTTCAGTTTCAGCTCTGATAGGTAAAAAGCTTGGAAGTTGTCACTGTATCTTGTCCTTACAAGATAATGCTGTAGAGAATGAAAATCAATGACTTTTCTCAGACATGATTAATAAAACATGTAACTACGAAAGAATTTTAAAACTGTAATTATGTATGTGTATATATGTGTCTCTGAAAAATCTGGGTCAAAGAAAACTGGGGCTATCAGTATAAACTCATTTACCTCTATCTCTTCTTACCTTTATTTCCTCCCAAACTTACCAGTATCCATCCAACTTGAAGGATACAAGTGATTTTTATATACTGTGCAAGGTTTTTTTCTTATTCATATGTCCGTGTTTCCCCAATTCTCTAAATTACTGTCTACATCTTCAGTATCTCCTTTATCGGTTCCTCCATTTCAACATATAAAATAGAAGTCCTTCTCATTCTAAAAACTTCTTTTTTGCTAATTATTTTCTCTTTTCATCCAAACTCCTTCAGAGCAGCCTATTCCCACTGTCTTCACTAGCCCCGCCTGGCCCCCACAGGCAGCGCTATGCCCTCAATTTATTGCAGTCTGGCTTTCTTGTCCACCACCTCACTGAACTGCTCTAAGGTCACTGGGGACCTAACTGCCCAAATCCAATGGACACTTACATTCTCTGAAGTATGACGCTGTCATCTACTTCCTCCTTCTTGAAACTCTATCACCTCTCTCCTTCCCAGAATTCTTTCTCTGCTTATTACTTAAACGTTGTCAGTACTCACAGTTCTCTGAAATTTCATCCATTTTCATGATTGTAATGACTGCGAAGTGCTGGTGACATTCAAATTTTTATCTTTCCATGTCTTCACGTGCATGTCGAGTTACCTACCTGTTTGTCT
>NW_027640653.1:0-103852 GCF_949752795.1 Hyperoodon ampullatus | reverse complement strand
GACACGCAGTTATGCTTACCTGTAGATGTAACATGTCAAAAGAGAGAAGGTGCACAATGGGCCCTTCCCTGAATCAACGTCTTTACGCAGGGTCTTTGGCGTGTAGCAAATCGCCTCAAACGAGACAGGCTCTAGTGAGGCCTCTAAGCAGTTCCTCTCCCCAAACCCTGCAGTTTTACACGAAGAACTCTGCCTTACTTGCAGGAGGAACACGAGCAGCATTTCTCGAACCGCAGTGTACACAATGGGCCCTTCCCCGACTGAACTTGTAGACGCAGGGTGTCCCGGGTGGGGCGATCTGCCTCAACCACGGCAGGCTCTAGTTAGGCCTATCAGCATTTGCCTCTCCCGGAAGGGCGCAGTGTTACACCAAGAGCCGTGCTTTACTTGCAGTTGGAACACAAGCGGACTTCTCCTCGTGTAGCGTCACCTCGGAAGGAGGTCGTTAGAGGACTGCTAAGCAGACTGTCTCCCCAGTGCAGCTCAGAGATGGGCAAGGGAGGAAAACTTGCATGGCACAGTGTACCTGCCAGAAATGTGTTCCTGATGCTGTCGGGTTTCTGAGGACATATAGCAGTCCCAAGGGAAAGTGCTGTGTGTCGTCCTTCGCTCGGCATACACAGAGGGCCTCTGAAGGGCCTACTGGCCTGGGTGTGGCCCCGCAGGCCCAGAGGGGCGGCGAGGTCCTCGGTGATGTTGTAGGGAAACGGGTGCACCCCCGAAGGGTCTCGGAGTCCTGACACGGGTACCAGAGTTCAAAGAAAGCACCACAGTGACGAAGACCTCAAAGAACTCCTGTGGGCTCCGTTCCTGCAGGGCCACTCTAGGCCTTACCTTGACGTAAGGACTCACATCGAATTTTCCTTTCGCTGTAGAGCATGACAGGATGAGCTCCTCACCAGGATATGGAAGCACCCTGTCTCTTTAGAGAAAATTCCTTTCCTTCATGGAGTCCTGCATACCGGGTCTACAGGCCCGTCAAAAACACTGTTTTCTCGGAAGCTTCAAGGCAGCATGAATGGGGATTTCAAGAGGGGAAAGCAGGGCTTGTGCCAGCAGGCCCCCATTTCCAGTGAACACGCAGCCTCTATCCTTGCGCTTTCTCACAAATCATAAGACACTCTAGGGGCGCACTGGTCACACTTGCCTGAATCCACTTTTCTGCACAGGGTGTTCTGCACGGAGCGAGCTCCCTCGTCCAAGGATCGTGCGAGGAAAGCTATCGGGCCTTGGCCACTTTTAAGTCCCACAGAATGACAGGAAGAACTGTGCTTTGGTTGCAGTCGGAATGCAAGCCGACTTACTCCCGTCGCTGTGGGGTCTTCGGGTGTGAGTTCCTAGAAGGAATGCGAAGCAGATTGTTTTTCTAAGTACAGCTCAGATGAGGGCAACGAGGCAGACTTCCATGGCATGTAGGACGGGAGCAAAGAGATGTCCTGCAGCTGTTGGATGGCTGAGGAAGTCTAGCTGTCCCAAGGACGAGTGCCGTGTGTCGCCCTACACTGGGCGTACACAGAGTGACGCTGAAGAAAGGGCTTCCCGGCCTGGATGTTTCTGAGCAGGCCAGGGGAGGCTGCCGCTCCTCAGTGGTTCTGTAGGGAACAGGGAGCCCAGGCGAGGGTCCTAAGCGTCCGGAAAAGCCTACTAACGTTCAAATGATGCGGAACTGCCACTAAGACCCCATGGTAACTGCTCCACGCTCCCGCTTCAGCAGGGCAAGTCAAGGCCTCACCTGAGGTAAGTACTCATGTCCAGTTTCCCTTTAGCTCTAGAGCATGACAGGATGAGCTCCTAACCAGGCTACGCAAGCACGCTGTTTTTCAGCGAAAAGTCCTTTTCTTCCCAGGGAGCTGCTTACAGTGTCTACGGGCCCGTCAGAAACACTGTGTTTTAGGAACCTGCAAGGCAGCATGAAAGGAGCTTTCAAAATGGGCAAGCAGGACTTGCCTGGCGGCACAGTGTGTGAGACTCAGCCTGCCGATGCAGGGGACACGGGTTCGCGCCCCGGTCCGGGAAGATCCCACATGCCGCCGAGCGACTGGGCCGGTGAGCCACGGCCGCTGAGCCTGTGCGTCCGTAGCCTCTGCCCCGCAACGGGGGATACCACCACAGTGAGAGGCCCGCATACCCAAAAAGATAATAATAATAATAATAAAAAGAATCCAGAACTGCCACGAAGAGCTCATGGAAACTGCTGTATGCGTCCGCTTCAGCAGGGCCATTCAGAGACTCCCGTCGAGGCAAGAGCTCACGTTGGCGCTACGCTTAGTTATCCGGGATCACAGCACGAGCTCCCTACCAGGCCTTGGAGGCACCATGTGTTAGTGGAGAAAAACTCCCTTTCTTCTCAAAGCCAGGCCTACAGTTTCTACAGGCCCCTCCAAAAGTCTGCCTCTCCGGGATAGTCAAGGCCCCGTGAATTGAACTTTCCAAACGGGAAACACGGCTTGTGCCATCAGGCCCGCATTTGCACGTAGACACGCAGTTATGCTTACCTGTAGATGTAACATGTCAAAAGAGAGAAGGTGCACAATGGGCCCTTCCCTGAATCAACGTCTTTACGCAGGGTCTTTGGCGTGTAGCAAATCGCCTCAAACGAGACAGGCGCTAGTGAGGCCTCTAAGCAGTTCCTCTCCCCAAACCCTGCAATTTTACACGAAGAACTCTGCCTTACTTGCAGGAGGAACACGAGCAGCATTTCTCGAACCGCAGTGTACACAATGGGCCCTTCCCCGACTGAACTTGTAGACGCAGGGTGTCCCGGGTGGGGCGATCTGCCTCAACCACGGCAGGCTCTAGTTAGGCCTATCAGCATTTGCCTCTCCCGGAAGGGCGCAGTGTTACACCAAGAGCCGTGCTTTACTTGCAGTTGGAACACAAGCGGACTTCTCCTCGTGTAGCGTCACCTCGGAAGGAGGTCGTTAGAGGACTGCTAAGCAGACTGTCTCCCCAGTGCAGCTCAGAGATGGGCAAGGGAGGAAAACTTGCATGGCACAGTGTACCTGCCAGAAATGTGTTCCTGATGCTGTCGGGTTTCTGAGGACATATAGCAGTCCCAAGGGAAAGTGCTGTGTGTCGTCCTTCGCTCGGCATACACAGAGGGCCTCTGAAGGGCCTACTGGCCTGGGTGTGGCCCCGCAGGCCCAGAGGGGCGGCGAGGTCCTCGGTGATGTTGTAGGGAAACGGGTGCACCCCCGAAGGGTCTCGGAGTCCTGACACGGGTACCAGAGTTCAAAGAAAGCACCACAGTGACGAAGACCTCAAAGAACTCCTGTGGGCTCCGTTCCTGCAGGGCCACTCTAGGCCTTACCTTGACGTAAGGACTCACATCGAATTTTCCTTTCGCTGTAGAGCATGACAGGATGAGCTCCTCACCAGGATATGGAAGCACCCTGTCTCTTTAGAGAAAATTCCTTTCCTTCATGGAGTCCTGCATACCGGGTCTACAGGCCCGTCAAAAACACTGTTTTCTCGGAAGCTTCAAGGCAGCATGAATGGGGATTTCAAGAGGGGAAAGCAGGGCTTGTGCCAGCAGGCCCCCATTTCCAGTGAACACGCAGCCTCTATCCTTGCGCTTTCTCACAAATCATAAGACACTCTAGGGGCACACTGGTCACACTTGCCTGAATCCACTTTTCTGCACAGGGTGTTCTGCACGGAGCGAGCTCCCTCGTCCAAGGATCGTGCGAGGAAAGCTATCGGGCCTTGGCCACTTTTAAGTCCCACAGAATGACAGGAAGAACTGTGCTTTGGTTGCAGTCGGAATGCAAGCCGACTTACTCCCGTCGCTGTGGGGTCTTCGGGTGTGAGTTCCTAGAAGGAATGCGAAGCAGATTGTTTTTCTAAGTACAGCTCAGATGAGGGCAACGAGGCAGACTTCCATGGCATGTAGGACGGGAGCAAAGAGATGTCCTGCAGCTGTTGGATGGCTGAGGAAGTCTAGCTGTCCCAAGGACGAGTGCCGTGTGTCGCCCTACACTGGGCGTACACAGAGTGACGCTGAAGAAAGGGCTTCCCGGCCTGGATGTTTCTGAGCAGGCCAGGGGAGGCTGCCGCTCCTCAGTGGTTCTGTAGGGAACAGGGAGCCCAGGCGAGGGTCCTAAGCGTCCGGAAAAGCCTACTAACGTTCAAATGATGCGGAACTGCCACTAAGACCCCATGGTAACTGCTCCACGCTCCCGCTTCAGCAGGGCAAGTCAAGGCCTCACCTGAGGTAAGTACTCATGTCCAGTTTCCCTTTAGCTCTAGAGCATGACAGGATGAGCTCCTAACCAGGCTACGCAGGCACGCTGTTTTTCAGCGAAAAGTCCTTTTCTTCCCAGGGAGCTGCTTACAGTGTCTACGGGCCCGTCAGAAACACTGTGTTTTAGGAACCTGCAAGGCAGCATGAAAGGAGCTTTCAAAATGGGCAAGCAGGACTTGCCTGGCGGCACAGTGTGTGAGACTCAGCCTGCCGATGCAGGGGACACGGGTTCGCGCCCCGGTCCGGGAAGATCCCACATGCCGCCGAGCGACTGGGCCGGTGAGCCACGGCCGCTGAGCCTGTGCGTCCGTAGCCTCTGCCCCGCAACGGGGGATACCACCACAGTGAGAGGCCCGCATACCCAAAAAGATAATAATAATAATAATAAAAAGAATCCAGAACTGCCACGAAGAGCTCATGGAAACTGCTGTATGCGTCCGCTTCAGCAGGGCCATTCAGAGACTCCCGTCGAGGCAAGAGCTCACGTTGGCGCTACGCTTAGTTATCCGGGATCACAGCACGAGCTCCCTACCAGGCCTTGGAGGCACCATGTGTTAGTGGAGAAAAACTCCCTTTCTTCTCAAAGCCAGGCCTACAGTTTCTACAGGCCCCTCCAAAAGTCTGCCTCTCCGGGATAGTCAAGGCCCCGTGAATTGAACTTTCCAAACGGGAAACACGGCTTGTGCCATCAGGCCCGCATTTGCACGTAGACACGCAGTTATGCTTACCTGTAGATGTAACATGTCAAAAGAGAGAAGGTGCACAATGGGCCCTTCCCTGAATCAACGTCTTTACGCAGGGTCTTTGGCGTGTAGCAAATCGCCTCAAACGAGACAGGCGCTAGTGAGGCCTCTAAGCAGTTCCTCTCCCCAAACCCTGCAGTTTTACACGAAGAACTCTGCCTTACTTGCAGGAGGAACACGAGCAGCATTTCTCGAACCGCAGTGTACACAATGGGCCCTTCCCCGACTGAACTTGTAGACGCAGGGTGTCCCGGGTGGGGCGATCTGCCTCAACCACGGCAGGCTCTAGTTAGGCCTATCAGCATTTGCCTCTCCCGGAAGGGCGCAGTGTTACACCAAGAGCCGTGCTTTACTTGAAGTTGGAACACAAGCGGACTTCTCCTCGTGTAGCGTCACCTCGGAAGGAGGTCGTTAGAGGACTGCTAAGCAGACTGTCTCCCCAGTGCAGCTCAGAGATGGGCAAGGGAGGAAAACTTGCATGGCACAGTGTACCTGCCAGAAATGTGTTCCTGATGCTGTCGGGTTTCTGAGGACATATAGCAGTCCCAAGGGAAAGTGCTGTGTGTCGTCCTTCGCTCGGCATACACAGAGGGCCTCTGAAGGGCCTACTGGCCTGGGTGTGGCCCCGCAGGCCCAGAGGGGCGGCGAGGTCCTCGGTGATGTTGTAGGGAAACGGGTGCACCCCCGAAGGGTCTCGGAGTCCTGACACGGGTACCAGAGTTCAAAGAAAGCACCACAGTGACGAAGACCTCAAAGAACTCCTGTGGGCTCCGTTCCTGCAGGGCCACTCTAGGCCTTACCTTGACGTAAGGACTCACATCGAATTTTCCTTTCGCTGTAGAGCATGACAGGATGAGCTCCTCACCAGGATATGGAAGCACCCTGTCTCTTTAGAGAAAATTCCTTTCCTTCATGGAGTCCTGCATACCGGGTCTACAGGCCCGTCAAAAACACTGTTTTCTCGGAAGCTTCAAGGCAGCATGAATGGGGATTTCAAGAGGGGAAAGCAGGGCTTGTGCCAGCAGGCCCCCATTTCCAGTGAACACGCAGCCTCTATCCTTGCACTTTCTCACAAATCATAAGACACTCTAGGGGCACACTGGTCACACTTGCCTGAATCCACTTTTCTGCACAGGGTGTTCTGCACGGAGCGAGCTCCCTCGTCCAAGGATCGTGCGAGGAAAGCTATCGGGCCTTGGCCACTTTTAAGTCCCACAGAATGACAGGAAGAACTGTGCTTTGGTTGCAGTCGGAATGCAAGCCGACTTACTCCCGTCGCTGTGGGGTCTTCGGGTGTGAGTTCCTAGAAGGAATGCGAAGCAGATTGTTTTTCTAAGTACAGCTCAGATGAGGGCAACGAGGCAGACTTCCATGGCATGTAGGACGGGAGCAAAGAGATGTCCTGCAGCTGTTGGATGGCTGAAGAAGTCTAGCTGTCCCAAGGACGAGTGCCGTGTGTCGCCCTACACTGGGCGTACACAGAGTGACGCTGAAGAAAGGGCTTCCCGGCCTGGATGTTTCTGAGCAGGCCAGGGGAGGCTGCCGCTCCTCAGTGGTTCTGTAGGGAACAGGGAGCCCAGGCGAGGGTCCTAAGCGTCCGGAAAAGCCTACTAACGTTCAAATGATGCGGAACTGCCACTAAGACCCCATGGTAACTGCTCCACGCTCCCGCTTCAGCAGGGCAAGTCAAGGCCTCACCTGAGGTAAGTACTGATGTCCAGTTTCCCTTTAGCTCTAGAGCATGACAGGATGAGCTCCTAACCAGGCTACGCAAGCACGCTGTTTTTCAGCGAAAAGTCCTTTTCTTCCCAGGGAGCTGCTTACAGTGTCTACGGGCCCGTCAGAAACACTGTGTTTTAGGAACCTGCAAGGCAGCATGAAAGGAGCTTTCAAAATGGGCAAGCAGGACTTGCCTGGCGGCACAGTGTGTGAGACTCAGCCTGCCGATGCAGGGGACACGGGTTCGCGCCCCGGTCCGGGAAGATCCCACATGCCGCCGAGCGACTGGGCCGGTGAGCCACGGCCGCTGAGCCTGTGCGTCCGTAGCCTCTGCCCCGCAACGGGGGATACCACCACAGTGAGAGGCCCGCATACCCAAAAAGATAATAATAATAATAATAAAAAGAATCCAGAACTGCCACGAAGAGCTCATGGAAACTGCTGTATGCGTCCGCTTCAGCAGGGCCATTCAGAGACTCCCGTCGAGGCAAGAGCTCACGTTGGCGCTACGCTTAGTTATCCGGGATCACAGCACGAGCTCCCTACCAGGCCTTGGAGGCACCATGTGTTAGTGGAGAAAAACTCCCTTTCTTCTCAAAGCCAGGCCTACAGTTTCTACAGGCCCCTCCAAAAGTCTGCCTCTCCGGGATAGTCAAGGCCCCGTGAATTGAACTTTCCAAACGGGAAACACGGCTTGTGCCATCAGGCCCGCATTTGCACGTAGACACGCAGTTATGCTTACCTGTAGATGTAACATGTCAAAAGAGAGAAGGTGCACAATGGGCCCTTCCCTGAATCAACGTCTTTACGCAGGGTCTTTTGCGTGTAGCAAATCGCCTCAAACGAGACAGGCTCTAGTGAGGCCTCTAAGCAGTTCCTCTCCCCAAACCCTGCAGTTTTACACGAAGAACTCTGCCTTACTCGCAGGAGGAACACGAGCAGCATTTCTCGAACCGCAGTGTACACAGTGGGCCCTTCCCCGACTGAACTTGTAGACGCAGGGTGTCCCGGGTGGGGCGATCTGCCTCAACCACGGCAGGCTCTAGTTAGGCCTATCAGCATTTGCCTCTCCCGGAAGGGCGCAGTGTTACACCAAGAGCCGTGCTTTACTTGCAGTTGGAACACAAGCGGACTTCTCCTCGTGTAGCGTCACCTCGGAAGGAGGTCGTTAAAGGACTGCTAAGCAGACTGTCTCCCCAGTGCAGCTCAGAGATGGGCAAGGGAGGAAAACTTGCATGGCACAGTGTACCTGCCAGAAATGTGTTCCTGATGCTGTCGGGTTTCTGAGGACATATAGCAGTCCCAAGGGAAAGTGCTGTGTGTCGTCCTTCGCTCGGCATACACAGAGGGCCTCTGAAGGGCCTACTGGCCTGGGTGTGGCCCCGCAGGCCCAGAGGGGCGGCGAGGTCCTCGGTGATGTTGTAGGGAAACGGGTGCACCCCCGAAGGGTCTCGGAGTCCTGACACGGGTACCAGAGTTCAAAGAAAGCACCACAGTGACGAAGACCTCAAAGAACTCCTGTGGGCTCCGTTCCTGCAGGGCCACTCTAGGCCTTACCTTGACGTAAGGACTCACATCGAATTTTCCTTTCGCTGTAGAGCATGACAGGATGAGCTCCTCACCAGGATATGGAAGCACCCTGTCTCTTTAGAGAAAATTCCTTTCCTTCATGGAGTCCTGCATACCGGGTCTACAGGCCCGTCAAAAACACTGTTTTCTCGGAAGCTTCAAGGCAGCATGAATGGGGATTTCAAGAGGGAAAGCAGGGCTTGTGCCAGCAGGCCCCCATTTCCAGTGAACACGCAGCCTCTATCCTTGCGCTTTCTCACAAATCATAAGACACTCTAGGGGCACACTGGTCACACTTGCCTGAATCCACTTTTCTGCACAGGGTGTTCTGCACGGAGCGAGCTCCCTCGTCCAAGGATCGTGCGAGGAAAGCTATCGGGCCTTGGCCACTTTTAAGTCCCACAGAATGACAGGAAGAACTGTGCTTTGGTTGCAGTCGGAATGCAAGCCGACTTACTCCCGTCGCTGTGGGGTCTTCGGGTGTGAGTTCCTAGAAGGAATGCGAAGCAGATTGTTTTTCTAAGTACAGCTCAGATGAGGGCAACGAGGCAGACTTCCATGGCATGTAGGACGGGAGCAAAGAGATGTCCTGCAGCTGTTGGATGGCTGAGGAAGTCTAGCTGTCCCAAGGACGAGTGCCGTGTGTCGCCCTACACTGGGCGTACACAGAGTGACGCTGAAGAAAGGGCTTCCCGGCCTGGATGTTTCTGAGCAGGCCAGGGGAGGCTGCCGCTCCTCAGTGGTTCTGTAGGGAACAGGGAGCCCAGGCGAGGGTCCTAAGCGTCCGGAAAAGCCTACTAACGTTCAAATGATGCGGAACTGCCACTAAGACCCCATGGTAACTGCTCCACGCTCCCGCTTCAGCAGGGCAAGTCAAGGCCTCACCTGAGGTAAGTACTCATGTCCAGTTTCCCTTTAGCTCTAGAGCATGACAGGATGAGCTCCTAACCAGGCTACGCAGGCACGCTGTTTTTCAGCGAAAAGTCCTTTTCTTCCCAGGGAGCTGCTTACAGTGTCTACGGGCCCGTCAGAAACACTGTGTTTTAGGAACCTGCAAGGCAGCATGAAAGGAGCTTTCAAAATGGGCAAGCAGGACTTGCCTGGCGGCACAGTGTGTGAGACTCAGCCTGCCGATGCAGGGGACACGGGTTCGCGCCCCGGTCCGGGAAGATCCCACATGCCGCCGAGCGACTGGGCCGGTGAGCCACGGCCGCTGAGCCTGTGCGTCCGTAGCCTCTGCCCCGCAACGGGGGATACCACCACAGTGAGAGGCCCGCATACCCAAAAAGATAATAATAATAATAATAAAAAGAATCCAGAACTGCCACGAAGAGCTCATGGAAACTGCTGTATGCGTCCGCTTCAGCAGGGCCATTCAGAGACTCCCGTCGAGGCAAGAGCTCACGTTGGCGCTACGCTTAGTTATCCGGGATCACAGCACGAGCTCCCTACCAGGCCTTGGAGGCACCATGTGTTAGTGGAGAAAAACTCCCTTTCTTCTCAAAGCCAGGCCTACAGTTTCTACAGGCCCCTCCAAAAGTCTGCCTCTCCGGGATAGTCAAGGCCCCGTGAATTGAACTTTCCAAACGGGAAACACGGCTTGTGCCATCAGGCCCGCATTTGCACGTAGACACACAGTTATGCTTACCTGTAGATGTAACATGTCAAAAGAGAGAAGGTGCACAATGGGCCCTTCCCTGAATCAACGTCTTTACGCAGGGTCTTTTGCGTGTAGCAAATCGCCTCAAACGAGACAGGCTCTAGTGAGGCCTCTAAGCAGTTCCTCTCCCCAAACCCTGCAGTTTTACACGAAGAACTCTGCCTTACTTGCAGGAGGAACACGAGCAGCATTTCTCGAACCGCAGTGTACACAGTGGGCCCTTCCCCGACTGAACTTGTAGACGCAGGGTGTCCCGGGTGGGGCGATCTGCCTCAACCACGGCAGGCTCTAGTTAGGCCTATCAGCATTTGCCTCTCCCGGAAGGGCGCAGTGTTACACCAAGAGCCGTGCTTTACTTGCAGTTGGAACACAAGCGGACTTCTCCTCGTGTAGCGTCACCTCGGAAGGAGGTCGTTAAAGGACTGCTAAGCAGACTGTCTCCCCAGTGCAGCTCAGAGATGGGCAAGGGAGGAAAACTTGCATGGCACAGTGTACCTGCCAGAAATGTGTTCCTGATGCTGTCGGGTTTCTGAGGACATATAGCAGTCCCAAGGGAAAGTGCTGTGTGTCGTCCTTCGCTCGGCATACACAGAGGGCCTCTGAAGGGCCTACTGGCCTGGGTGTGGCCCCGCAGGCCCAGAGGGGCGGCGAGGTCCTCGGTGATGTTGTAGGGAAACGGGTGCACCCCCGAAGGGTCTCGGAGTCCTGACACGGGTACCAGAGTTCAAAGAAAGCACCACAGTGACGAAGACCTCAAAGAACTCCTGTGGGCTCCGTTCCTGCAGGGCCACTCTAGGCCTTACCTTGACGTAAGGACTCACATCGAATTTTCCTTTCGCTGTAGAGCATGACAGGATGAGCTCCTCACCAGGATATGGAAGCACCCTGTCTCTTTAGAGAAAATTCCTTTCCTTCATGGAGTCCTGCATACCGGGTCTACAGGCCCGTCAAAAACACTGTTTTCTCGGAAGCTTCAAGGCAGCATGAATGGGGATTTCAAGAGGGGAAAGCAGGGCTTGTGCCAGCAGGCCCCCATGTCCAGTGAACACGCAGCCTCTATCCTTGCGCTTTCTCACAAATCATAAGACACTCTAGGGGCACACTGGTCACACTTGCCTGAATCCACTTTTCTGCACAGGGTGTTCTGCACGGAGCGAGCTCCCTCGTCCAAGGATCGTGCGAGGAAAGCTATCGGGCCTTGGCCACTTTTAAGTCCCACAGAATGACAGGAAGAACTGTGCTTTGGTTGCAGTCGGAATGCAAGCCGACTTACTCCCGTCGCTGTGGGGTCTTCGGGTGTGAGTTCCTAGAAGGAATGCGAAGCAGATTGTTTTTCTAAGTACAGCTCAGATGAGGGCAACGAGGCAGACTTCCATGGCATGTAGGACGGGAGCAAAGAGATGTCCTGCAGCTGTTGGATGGCTGAGGAAGTCTAGCTGTCCCAAGGACGAGTGCCGTGTGTCGCCCTACACTGGGCGTACACAGAGTGACGCTGAAGAAAGGGCTTCCCGGCCTGGATGTTTCTGAGCAGGCCAGGGGAGGCTGCCGCTCCTCAGTGGTTCTGTAGGGAACAGGGAGCCCAGGCGAGGGTCCTAAGCGTCCGGAAAAGCCTACTAACGTTCAAATGATGCGGAACTGCCACTAAGACCCCATGGTAACTGCTCCACGCTCCCGCTTCAGCAGGGCAAGTCAAGGCCTCACCTGAGGTAAGTACTCATGTCCAGTTTCCCTTTAGCTCTAGAGCATGACAGGATGAGCTCCTAACCAGGCTACGCAGGCACGCTGTTTTTCAGCGAAAAGTCCTTTTCTTCCCAGGGAGCTGCTTACAGTGTCTACGGGCCCGTCAGAAACACTGTGTTTTAGGAACCTGCAAGGCAGCATGAAAGGAGCTTTCAAAATGGGCAAGCAGGACTTGCCTGGCGGCACAGTGTGTGAGACTCAGCCTGCCGATGCAGGGGACACGGGTTCGCGCCCCGGTCCGGGAAGATCCCACATGCCGCCGAGCGACTGGGCCGGTGAGCCACGGCCGCTGAGCCTGTGCGTCCGTAGCCTCTGCCCCGCAACGGGGGATACCACCACAGTGAGAGGCCCGCATACCCAAAAAGATAATAATAATAATAATAAAAAGAATCCAGAACTGCCACGAAGAGCTCATGGAAACTGCTGTATGCGTCCGCTTCAGCAGGGCCATTCAGAGACTCCCGTCGAGGCAAGAGCTCACGTTGGCGCTACGCTTAGTTATCCGGGATCACAGCACGAGCTCCCTACCAGGCCTTGGAGGCACCATGTGTTAGTGGAGAAAAACTCCCTTTCTTCTCAAAGCCAGGCCTACAGTTTCTACAGGCCCCTCCAAAAGTCTGCCTCTCCGGGATAGTCAAGGCCCCGTGAATTGAACTTTCCAAACGGGAAACACGGCTTGTGCCATCAGGCCCGCATTTGCACGTAGACACGCAGTTATGCTTACCTGTAGATGTAACATGTCAAAAGAGAGAAGGTGCACAATGGGCCCTTCCCTGAGTCAACGTCTTTACGCAGGGTCTTTGGCGTGTAGCAAATCGCCTCAAACGAGACAGGCTCTAGTGAGGCCTCTAAGCAGTTCCTCTCCCCAAACCCTGCAGTTTTACACGAAGAACTCTGCCTTACTCGCAGGAGGAACACGAGCAGCATTTCTCGAACCGCAGTGTACACAGTGGGCCCTTCCCCGACTGAACTTGTAGACGCAGGGTGTCCCGGGTGGGGCGATCTGCCTCAACCACGGCAGGCTCTAGTTAGGCCTATCAGCATTTGCCTCTCCCGGAAGGGCGCAGTGTTACACCAAGAGCTGTGCTTTACTTGCAGTTGGAACACAAGCGGACTTCTCCTCGTGTAGCGTCACCTCGGAAGGAGGTCGTTAGAGGACTGCTAAGCAGACTGTCTCCCCAGTGCAGCTCAGAGATGGGCAAGGGAGGAAAACTTGCATGGCACAGTGTACCTGCCAGAAATGTGTTCCTGATGCTGTCGGGTTTCTGAGGACATATAGCAGTCCCAAGGGAAAGTGCTGTGTGTCGTCCTTCGCTCGGCATACACAGAGGGCCTCTGAAGGGCCTACTGGCCTGGGTGTTGCCCCGCAGGCCCAGAGGGGCGGCGAGGTCCTCGGTGATGTTGTAGGGAAACGGGTGCACCCCCGAAGGGTCTCGGAGTCCTGACACGGGTACCAGAGTTCAAAGAAAGCACCACAGTGACGAAGACCTCAAAGAACTCCTGTGGGCTCCGTTCCTGCAGGGCCACTCTAGGCCTTACCTTGACGTAAGGACTCACATCGAATTTTCCTTTCGCTGTAGAGCATGACAGGATGAGCTCCTCACCAGGATATGGAAGCACCCTGTCTCTTTAGAGAAAATTCCTTTCCTTCATGGAGTCCTGCATACCGGGTCTACAGGCCCGTCAAAAACACTGTTTTCTCGGAAGCTTCAAGGCAGCATGAATGGGGATTTCAAGAGGGGAAAGCAGGGCTTGTGCCAGCAGGCCCCCATTTCCAGTGAACACGCAGCCTCTATCCTTGCGCTTTCTCACAAATCATAAGACACTCTAGGGGCACACTGGTCACACTTGCCTGAATCCACTTTTCTGCACAGGGTGTTCTGCACGGAGCGAGCTCCCTCGTCCAAGGATCGTGCGAGGAAAGCTATCGGGCCTTGGCCACTTTTAAGTCCCACAGAATGACAGGAAGAACTGTGCTTTGGTTGCAGTCGGAATGCAAGCCGACTTACTCCCGTCGCTGTGGGGTCTTCGGGTGTGAGTTCCTAGAAGGAATGCGAAGCAGATTGTTTTTCTAAGTACAGCTCAGATGAGGGCAACGAGGCAGACTTCCATGGCATGTAGGACGGGAGCAAAGAGATGTCCTGCAGCTGTTGGATGGCTGAGGAAGTCTAGCTGTCCCAAGGACGAGTGCCGTGTGTCGCCCTACACTGGGCGTACACAGAGTGACGCTGAAGAAAGGGCTTCCCGGCCTGGATGTTTCTGAGCAGGCCAGGGGAGGCTGCCGCTCCTCAGTGGTTCTGTAGGGAACAGGGAGCCCAGGCGAGGGTCCTAAGCGTCCGGAAAAGCCTACTAACGTTCAAATGATGCGGAACTGC
This sequence comes from Hyperoodon ampullatus, assembly GCF_949752795.1. Lineage (NCBI taxonomy): Eukaryota > Metazoa > Chordata > Mammalia > Artiodactyla > Ziphiidae > Hyperoodon > Hyperoodon ampullatus. The sequence continues at coordinate 89,803 of NW_027640653.1, read as the reverse complement.
CACTAAGACCCCATGGTAACTGCTCCACGCTCCCGCTTCAGCAGGGCAAGTCAAGGCCTCACCTGAGGTAAGTACTCATGTCCAGTTTCCCTTTAGCTCTAGAGCATGACAGGATGAGCTCCTAACCAGGCTACGCAGGCACGCTGTTTTTCAGCGAAAAGTCCTTTTCTTCCCAGGGAGCTGCTTACAGTGTCTACGGGCCCGTCAGAAACACTGTGTTTTAGGAACCTGCAAGGCAGCATGAAAGGAGCTTTCAAAATGGGCAAGCAGGACTTGCCTGGCGGCACAGTGTGTGAGACTCAGCCTGCCGATGCAGGGGACACGGGTTCGCGCCCCGGTCCGGGAAGATCCCACATGCCGCCGAGCGACTGGGCCGGTGAGCCACGGCCGCTGAGCCTGTGCGTCCGTAGCCTCTGCCCCGCAACGGGGGATACCACCACAGTGAGAGGCCCGCATACCCAAAAAGATAATAATAATAATAATAAAAAGAATCCAGAACTGCCACGAAGAGCTCATGGAAACTGCTGTATGCGTCCGCTTCAGCAGGGCCATTCAGAGACTCCCGTCGAGGCAAGAGCTCACGTTGGCGCTACGCTTAGTTATCCGGGATCACAGCACGAGCTCCCTACCAGGCCTTGGAGGCACCATGTGTTAGTGGAGAAAAACTCCCTTTCTTCTCAAAGCCAGGCCTACAGTTTCTACAGGCCCCTCCAAAAGTCTGCCTCTCCGGGATAGTCAAGGCCCCGTGAATTGAACTTTCCAAACGGGAAACACGGCTTGTGCCATCAGGCCCGCATTTGCACGTAGACACGCAGTTATGCTTACCTGTAGATGTAACATGTCAAAAGAGAGAAGGTGCACAATGGGCCCTTCCCTGAATCAACGTCTTTACGCAGGGTCTTTTGCGTGTAGCAAATCGCCTCAAACGAGACAGGCTCTAGTGAGGCCTCTAAGCAGTTCCTCTCCCCAAACCCTGCAGTTTTACACGAAGAACTCTGCCTTACTCGCAGGAGGAACACGAGCAGCATTTCTCGAACCGCAGTGTACACAGTGGGCCCTTCCCCGACTGAACTTGTAGACGCAGGGTGTCCCGGGTGGGGCGATCTGCCTCAACCACGGCAGGCTCTAGTTAGGCCTATCAGCATTTGCCTCTCCCGGAAGGGCGCAGTGTTACACCAAGAGCTGTGCTTTACTTGCAGTTGGAACACAAGCGGACTTCTCCTCGTGTAGCGTCACCTCGGAAGGAGGTCGTTAAAGGACTGCTAAGCAGACTGTCTCCCCAGTGCAGCTCAGAGATGGGCAAGGGAGGAAAACTTGCATGGCACAGTGTACCTGCCAGAAATGTGTTCCTGATGCTGTCGGGTTTCTGAGGACATATAGCAGTCCCAAGGGAAAGTGCTGTGTGTCGTCCTTCGCTCGGCATACACAGAGGGCCTCTGAAGGGCCTACTGGCCTGGGTGTGGCCCCGCAGGCCCAGAGGGGCGGCGAGGTCCTCGGTGATGTTGTAGGGAAACGGGTGCACCCCCGAAGGGTCTCGGAGTCCTGACACGGGTACCAGAGTTCAAAGAAAGCACCACAGTGACGAAGACCTCAAAGAACTCCTGTGGGCTCCGTTCCTGCAGGGCCACTCTAGGCCTTACCTTGACGTAAGGACTCACATCGAATTTTCCTTTCGCTGTAGAGCATGACAGGATGAGCTCCTCACCAGGATATGGAAGCACCCTGTCTCTTTAGAGAAAATTCCTTTCCTTCATGGAGTCCTGCATACCGGGTCTACAGGCCCGTCAAAAACACTGTTTTCTCGGAAGCTTCAAGGCAGCATGAATGGGGATTTCAAGAGGGGAAAGCAGGGCTTGTGCCAGCAGGCCCCCATTTCCAGTGAACACGCAGCCTCTATCCTTGCGCTTTCTCACAAATCATAAGACACTCTAGGGGCGCACTGGTCACACTTGCCTGAATCCACTTTTCTGCACAGGGTGTTCTGCACGGAGCGAGCTCCCTCGTCCAAGGATCGTGCGAGGAAAGCTATCGGGCCTTGGCCACTTTTAAGTCCCACAGAATGACAGGAAGAACTGTGCTTTGGTTGCAGTCGGAATGCAAGCCGACTTACTCCCGTCGCTGTGGGGTCTTCGGGTGTGAGTTCCTAGAAGGAATGCGAAGCAGATTGTTTTTCTAAGTACAGCTCAGATGAGGGCAACGAGGCAGACTTCCATGGCATGTAGGACGGGAGCAAAGAGATGTCCTGCAGCTGTTGGATGGCTGAGGAAGTCTAGCTGTCCCAAGGACGAGTGCCGTGTGTCGCCCTACACTGGGCGTACACAGAGTGACGCTGAAGAAAGGGCTTCCCGGCCTGGATGTTTCTGAGCAGGCCAGGGGAGGCTGCCGCTCCTCAGTGGTTCTGTAGGGAACAGGGAGCCCAGGCGAGGGTCCTAAGCGTCCGGAAAAGCCTACTAACGTTCAAATGATGCGGAACTGCCACTAAGACCCCATGGTAACTGCTCCACGCTCCCGCTTCAGCAGGGCAAGTCAAGGCCTCACCTGAGGTAAGTACTCATGTCCAGTTTCCCTTTAGCTCTAGAGCATGACAGGATGAGCTCCTAACCAGGCTACGCAAGCACGCTGTTTTTCAGCGAAAAGTCCTTTTCTTCCCAGGGAGCTGCTTACAGTGTCTACGGGCCCGTCAGAAACACTGTGTTTTAGGAACCTGCAAGGCAGCATGAAAGGAGCTTTCAAAATGGGCAAGCAGGACTTGCCTGGCGGCACAGTGTGTGAGACTCAGCCTGCCGATGCAGGGGACACGGGTTCGCGCCCCGGTCCGGGAAGATCCCACATGCCGCCGAGCGACTGGGCCGGTGAGCCACGGCCGCTGAGCCTGTGCGTCCGTAGCCTCTGCCCCGCAACGGGGGATACCACCACAGTGAGAGGCCCGCATACCCAAAAAGATAATAATAATAATAATAAAAAGAATCCAGAACTGCCACGAAGAGCTCATGGAAACTGCTGTATGCGTCCGCTTCAGCAGGGCCATTCAGAGACTCCCGTCGAGGCAAGAGCTCACGTTGGCGCTACGCTTAGTTATCCGGGATCACAGCACGAGCTCCCTACCAGGCCTTGGAGGCACCATGTGTTAGTGGAGAAAAACTCCCTTTCTTCTCAAAGCCAGGCCTACAGTTTCTACAGGCCCCTCCAAAAGTCTGCCTCTCCGGGATAGTCAAGGCCCCGTGAATTGAACTTTCCAAACGGGAAACACGGCTTGTGCCATCAGGCCCGCATTTGCACGTAGACACGCAGTTATGCTTACCTGTAGATGTAACATGTCAAAAGAGAGAAGGTGCACAATGGGCCCTTCCCTGAATCAACGTCTTTACGCAGGGTCTTTGGCGTGTAGCAAATCGCCTCAAACGAGACAGGCTCTAGTGAGGCCTCTAAGCAGTTCCTCTCCCCAAACCCTGCAGTTTTACACGAAGAACTCTGCCTTACTCGCAGGAGGAACACGAGCAGCATTTCTCGAACCGCAGTGTACACAGTGGGCCCTTCCCCGACTGAACTTGTAGACGCAGGGTGTCCCGGGTGGGGCGATCTGCCTCAACCACGGCAGGCTCTAGTTAGGCCTATCAGCATTTGCCTCTCCCGGAAGGGCGCAGTGTTACACCAAGAGCTGTGCTTTACTTGCAGTTGGAACACAAGCGGACTTCTCCTCGTGTAGCGTCACCTCGGAAGGAGGTCGTTAAAGGACTGCTAAGCAGACTGTCTCCCCAGTGCAGCTCAGAGATGGGCAAGGGAGGAAAACTTGCATGGCACAGTGTACCTGCCAGAAATGTGTTCCTGATGCTGTCGGGTTTCTGAGGACATATAGCAGTCCCAAGGGAAAGTGCTGTGTGTCGTCCTTCGCTCGGCATACACAGAGGGCCTCTGAAGGGCCTACTGGCCTGGGTGTGGCCCCGCAGGCCCAGAGGGGCGGCGAGGTCCTCGGTGATGTTGTAGGGAAACGGGTGCACCCCCGAAGGGTCTCGGAGTCCTGACACGGGTACCAGAGTTCAAAGAAAGCACCACAGTGACGAAGACCTCAAAGAACTCCTGTGGGCTCCGTTCCTGCAGGGCCACTCTAGGCCTTACCTTGACGTAAGGACTCACATCGAATTTTCCTTTCGCTGTAGAGCATGACAGGATGAGCTCCTCACCAGGATATGGAAGCACCCTGTCTCTTTAGAGAAAATTCCTTTCCTTCATGGAGTCCTGCATACCGGGTCTACAGGCCCGTCAAAAACACTGTTTTCTCGGAAGCTTCAAGGCAGCATGAATGGGGATTTCAAGAGGGGAAAGCAGGGCTTGTGCCAGCAGGCCCCCATTTCCAGTGAACACGCAGCCTCTATCCTTGCGCTTTCTCACAAATCATAAGACACTCTAGGGGCACACTGGTCACACTTGCCTGAATCCACTTTTCTGCACAGGGTGTTCTGCACGGAGCGAGCTCCCTCGTCCAAGGATCGTGCGAGGAAAGCTATCGGGCCTTGGCCACTTTTAAGTCCCACAGAATGACAGGAAGAACTGTGCTTTGGTTGCAGTCGGAATGCAAGCCGACTTACTCCCGTCGCTGTGGGGTCTTCGGGTGTGAGTTCCTAGAAGGAATGCGAAGCAGATTGTTTTTCTAAGTACAGCTCAGATGAGGGCAACGAGGCAGACTTCCATGGCATGTAGGACGGGAGCAAAGAGATGTCCTGCAGCTGTTGGATGGCTGAGGAAGTCTAGCTGTCCCAAGGACGAGTGCCGTGTGTCGCCCTACACTGGGCGTACACAGAGTGACGCTGAAGAAAGGGCTTCCCGGCCTGGATGTTTCTGAGCAGGCCAGGGGAGGCTGCCGCTCCTCAGTGGTTCTGTAGGGAACAGGGAGCCCAGGCGAGGGTCCTAAGCGTCCGGAAAAGCCTACTAACGTTCAAATGATGCGGAACTGCCACTAAGACCCCATGGTAACTGCTCCACGCTCCCGCTTCAGCAGGGCAAGTCAAGGCCTCACCTGAGGTAAGTACTCATGTCCAGTTTCCCTTTAGCTCTAGAGCATGACAGGATGAGCTCCTAACCAGGCTACGCAAGCACGCTGTTTTTCAGCGAAAAGTCCTTTTCTTCCCAGGGAGCTGCTTACAGTGTCTACGGGCCCGTCAGAAACACTGTGTTTTAGGAACCTGCAAGGCAGCATGAAAGGAGCTTTCAAAATGGGCAAGCAGGACTTGCCTGGCGGCACAGTGTGTGAGACTCAGCCTGCCGATGCAGGGGACACGGGTTCGCGCCCCGGTCCGGGAAGATCCCACATGCCGCCGAGCGACTGGGCCGGTGAGCCACGGCCGCTGAGCCTGTGCGTCCGTAGCCTCTGCCCCGCAACGGGGGATACCACCACAGTGAGAGGCCCGCATACCCAAAAAGATAATAATAATAATAATAAAAAGAATCCAGAACTGCCACGAAGAGCTCATGGAAACTGCTGTATGCGTCCGCTTCAGCAGGGCCATTCAGAGACTCCCGTCGAGGCAAGAGCTCACGTTGGCGCTACGCTTAGTTATCCGGGATCACAGCACGAGCTCCCTACCAGGCCTTGGAGGCACCATGTGTTAGTGGAGAAAAACTCCCTTTCTTCTCAAAGCCAGGCCTACAGTTTCTACAGGCCCCTCCAAAAGTCTGCCTCTCCGGGATAGTCAAGGCCCCGTGAATTGAACTTTCCAAACGGGAAACACGGCTTGTGCCATCAGGCCCGCATTTGCACGTAGACACGCAGTTATGCTTACCTGTAGATGTAACATGTCAAAAGAGAGAAGGTGCACAATGGGCCCTTCCCTGAATCAACGTCTTTACGCAGGGTCTTTTGCGTGTAGCAAATCGCCTCAAACGAGACAGGCTCTAGTGAGGCCTCTAAGCAGTTCCTCTCCCCAAACCCTGCAGTTTTACACGAAGAACTCTGCCTTACTCGCAGGAGGAACACGAGCAGCATTTCTCGAACCGCAGTGTACACAGTGGGCCCTTCCCCGACTGAACTTGTAGACGCAGGGTGTCCCGGGTGGGGCGATCTGCCTCAACCACGGCAGGCTCTAGTTAGGCCTATCAGCATTTGCCTCTCCCGGAAGGGCGCAGTGTTACACCAAGAGCCGTGCTTTACTTGCAGTTGGAACACAAGCGGACTTCTCCTCGTGTAGCGTCACCTCGGAAGGAGGTCGTTAAAGGACTGCTAAGCAGACTGTCTCCCCAGTGCAGCTCAGAGATGGGCAAGGGAGGAAAACTTGCATGGCACAGTGTACCTGCCAGAAATGTGTTCCTGATGCTGTCGGGTTTCTGAGGACATATAGCAGTCCCAAGGGAAAGTGCTGTGTGTCGTCCTTCGCTCGGCATACACAGAGGGCCTCTGAAGGGCCTACTGGCCTGGGTGTGGCCCCGCAGGCCCAGAGGGGCGGCGAGGTCCTCGGTGATGTTGTAGGGAAACGGGTGCACCCCCGAAGGGTCTCGGAGTCCTGACACGGGTACCAGAGTTCAAAGAAAGCACCACAGTGACGAAGACCTCAAAGAACTCCTGTGGGCTCCGTTCCTGCAGGGCCACTCTAGGCCTTACCTTGACGTAAGGACTCACATCGAATTTTCCTTTCGCTGTAGAGCATGACAGGATGAGCTCCTCACCAGGATATGGAAGCACCCTGTCTCTTTAGAGAAAATTCCTTTCCTTCATGGAGTCCTGCATACCGGGTCTACAGGCCCGTCAAAAACACTGTTTTCTCGGAAGCTTCAAGGCAGCATGAATGGGGATTTCAAGAGGGGAAAGCAGGGCTTGTGCCAGCAGGCCCCCATTTCCAGTGAACACGCAGCCTCTATCCTTGCGCTTTCTCACAAATCATAAGACACTCTAGGGGCACACTGGTCACACTTGCCTGAATCCACTTTTCTGCACAGGGTGTTCTGCACGGAGCGAGCTCCCTCGTCCAAGGATCGTGCGAGGAAAGCTATCGGGCCTTGGCCACTTTTAAGTCCCACAGAATGACAGGAAGAACTGTGCTTTGGTTGCAGTCGGAATGCAAGCCGACTTACTCCCGTCGCTGTGGGGTCTTCGGGTGTGAGTTCCTAGAAGGAATGCGAAGCAGATTGTTTTTCTAAGTACAGCTCAGATGAGGGCAACGAGGCAGACTTCCATGGCATGTAGGACGGGAGCAAAGAGATGTCCTGCAGCTGTTGGATGGCTGAGGAAGTCTAGCTGTCCCAAGGACGAGTGCCGTGTGTCGCCCTACACTGGGCGTACACAGAGTGACGCTGAAGAAAGGGCTTCCCGGCCTGGATGTTTCTGAGCAGGCCAGGGGAGGCTGCCGCTCCTCAGTGGTTCTGTAGGGAACAGGGAGCCCAGGCGAGGGTCCTAAGCGTCCGGAAAAGCCTACTAACGTTCAAATGATGCGGAACTGCCACTAAGACCCCATGGTAACTGCTCCACGCTCCCGCTTCAGCAGGGCAAGTCAAGGCCTCACCTGAGGTAAGTACTCATGTCCAGTTTCCCTTTAGCTCTAGAGCATGACAGGATGAGCTCCTAACCAGGCTACGCAGGCACGCTGTTTTTCAGCGAAAAGTCCTTTTCTTCCGAGGGAGCTGCTTACAGTGTCTACGGGCCCGTCAGAAACACTGTGTTTTAGGAACCTGCAAGGCAGCATGAAAGGAGCTTTCAAAATGGGCAAGCAGGACTTGCCTGGCGGCACAGTGTGTGAGACTCAGCCTGCCGATGCAGGGGACACGGGTTCGCGCCCCGGTCCGGGAAGATCCCACATGCCGCCGAGCGACTGGGCCGGTGAGCCACGGCCGCTGAGCCTGTGCGTCCGTAGCCTCTGCCCCGCAACGGGGGATACCACCACAGTGAGAGGCCCGCATACCCAAAAAGATAATAATAATAATAATAAAAAGAATCCAGAACTGCCACGAAGAGCTCATGGAAACTGCTGTATGCGTCCGCTTCAGCAGGGCCATTCAGAGACTCCCGTCGAGGCAAGAGCTCACGTTGGCGCTACGCTTAGTTATCCGGGATCACAGCACGAGCTCCCTACCAGGCCTTGGAGGCACCATGTGTTAGTGGAGAAAAACTCCCTTTCTTCTCAAAGCCAGGCCTACAGTTTCTACAGGCCCCTCCAAAAGTCTGCCTCTCCGGGATAGTCAAGGCCCCGTGAATTGAACTTTCCAAACGGGAAACACGGCTTGTGCCATCAGGCCCGCATTTGCACGTAGACACGCAGTTATGCTTACCTGTAGATGTAACATGTCAAAAGAGAGAAGGTGCACAATGGGCCCTTCCCTGAATCAACGTCTTTACGCAGGGTCTTTTGCGTGTAGCAAATCGCCTCAAACGAGACAGGCTCTAGTGAGGCCTCTAAGCAGTTCCTCTCCCCAAACCCTGCAGTTTTACACGAAGAACTCTGCCTTACTCGCAGGAGGAACACGAGCAGCATTTCTCGAACCGCAGTGTACACAGTGGGCCCTTCCCCGACTGAACTTGTAGACGCAGGGTGTCCCGGGTGGGGCGATCTGCCTCAACCACGGCAGGCTCTAGTTAGGCCTATCAGCATTTGCCTCTCCCGGAAGGGCGCAGTGTTACACCAAGAGCCGTGCTTTACTTGCAGTTGGAACACAAGCGGACTTCTCCTCGTGTAGCGTCACCTCGGAAGGAGGTCGTTAAAGGACTGCTAAGCAGACTGTCTCCCCAGTGCAGCTCAGAGATGGGCAAGGGAGGAAAACTTGCATGGCACAGTGTACCTGCCAGAAATGTGTTCCTGATGCTGTCGGGTTTCTGAGGACATATAGCAGTCCCAAGGGAAAGTGCTGTGTGTCGTCCTTCGCTCGGCATACACAGAGGGCCTCTGAAGGGCCTACTGGCCTGGGTGTTGCCCCGCAGGCCCAGAGGGGCGGCGAGGTCCTCGGTGATGTTGTAGGGAAACGGGTGCACCCCCGAAGGGTCTCGGAGTCCTGACACGGGTACCAGAGTTCAAAGAAAGCACCACAGTGACGAAGACCTCAAAGAACTCCTGTGGGCTCCGTTCCTGCAGGGCCACTCTAGGCCTTACCTTGACGTAAGGACTCACATCGAATTTTCCTTTCGCTGTAGAGCATGACAGGATGAGCTCCTCACCAGGATATGGAAGCACCCTGTCTCTTTAGAGAAAATTCCTTTCCTTCATGGAGTCCTGCATACCGGGTCTACAGGCCCGTCAAAAACACTGTTTTCTCGGAAGCTTCAAGGCAGCATGAATGGGGATTTCAAGAGGGGAAAGCAGGGCTTGTGCCAGCAGGCCCCCATGTCCAGTGAACACGCAGCCTCTATCCTTGCGCTTTCTCACAAATCATAAGACACTCTAGGGGCACACTGGTCACACTTGCCTGAATCCACTTTTCTGCACAGGGTGTTCTGCACGGAGCGAGCTCCCTCGTCCAAGGATCGTGCGAGGAAAGCTATCGGGCCTTGGCCACTTTTAAGTCCCACAGAATGACAGGAAGAACTGTGCTTTGGTTGCAGTCGGAATGCAAGCCGACTTACTCCCGTCGCTGTGGGGTCTTCGGGTGTGAGTTCCTAGAAGGAATGCGAAGCAGATTGTTTTTCTAAGTACAGCTCAGATGAGGGCAACGAGGCAGACTTCCATGGCATGTAGGACGGGAGCAAAGAGATGTCCTGCAGCTGTTGGATGGCTGAGGAAGTCTAGCTGTCCCAAGGACGAGTGCCGTGTGTCGCCCTACACTGGGCGTACACAGAGTGACGCTGAAGAAAGGGCTTCCCGGCCTGGATGTTTCTGAGCAGGCCAGGGGAGGCTGCCGCTCCTCAGTGGTTCTGTAGGGAACAGGGAGCCCAGGCGAGGGTCCTAAGCGTCCGGAAAAGCCTACTAACGTTCAAATGATGCGGAACTGCCACTAAGACCCCATGGTAACTGCTCCACGCTCCCGCTTCAGCAGGGCAAGTCAAGGCCTCACCTGAGGTAAGTACTCATGTCCAGTTTCCCTTTAGCTCTAGAGCATGACAGGATGAGCTCCTAACCAGGCTACGCAGGCACGCTGTTTTTCAGCGAAAAGTCCTTTTCTTCCCAGGGAGCTGCTTACAGTGTCTACGGGCCCGTCAGAAACACTGTGTTTTAGGAACCTGCAAGGCAGCATGAAAGGAGCTTTCAAAATGGGCAAGCAGGACTTGCCTGGCGGCACAGTGTGTGAGACTCAGCCTGCCGATGCAGGGGACACGGGTTCGCGCCCCGGTCCGGGAAGATCCCACATGCCGCCGAGCGACTGGGCCGGTGAGCCACGGCCGCTGAGCCTGTGCGTCCGTAGCCTCTGCCCCGCAACGGGGGATACCACCACAGTGAGAGGCCCGCATACCCAAAAAGATAATAATAATAATAATAAAAAGAATCCAGAACTGCCACGAAGAGCTCATGGAAACTGCTGTATGCGTCCGCTTCAGCAGGGCCATTCAGAGACTCCCGTCGAGGCAAGAGCTCACGTTGGCGCTACGCTTAGTTATCCGGGATCACAGCACGAGCTCCCTACCAGGCCTTGGAGGCACCATGTGTTAGTGGAGAAAAACTCCCTTTCTTCTCAAAGCCAGGCCTACAGTTTCTACAGGCCCCTCCAAAAGTCTGCCTCTCCGGGATAGTCAAGGCCCCGTGAATTGAACTTTCCAAACGGGAAACACGGCTTGTGCCATCAGGCCCGCATTTGCACGTAGACACGCAGTTATGCTTACCTGTAGATGTAACATGTCAAAAGAGAGAAGGTGCACAATGGGCCCTTCCCTGAATCAACGTCTTTACGCAGGGTCTTTTGCGTGTAGCAAATCGCCTCAAACGAGACAGGCTCTAGTGAGGCCTCTAAGCAGTTCCTCTCCCCAAACCCTGCAGTTTTACACGAAGAACTCTGCCTTACTCGCAGGAGGAACACGAGCAGCATTTCTCGAACCGCAGTGTACACAGTGGGCCCTTCCCCGACTGAACTTGTAGACGCAGGGTGTCCCGGGTGGGGCGATCTGCCTCAACCACGGCAGGCTCTAGTTAGGCCTATCAGCATTTGCCTCTCCCGGAAGGGCGCAGTGTTACACCAAGAGCTGTGCTTTACTTGCAGTTGGAACACAAGCGGACTTCTCCTCGTGTAGCGTCACCTCGGAAGGAGGTCGTTAAAGGACTGCTAAGCAGACTGTCTCCCCAGTGCAGCTCAGAGATGGGCAAGGGAGGAAAACTTGCATGGCACAGTGTACCTGCCAGAAATGTGTTCCTGATGCTGTCGGGTTTCTGAGGACATATAGCAGTCCCAAGGGAAAGTGCTGTGTGTCGTCCTTCGCTCGGCATACACAGAGGGCCTCTGAAGGGCCTACTGGCCTGGGTGTTGCCCCGCAGGCCCAGAGGGGCGGCGAGGTCCTCGGTGATGTTGTAGGGAAACGGGTGCACCCCCGAAGGGTCTCGGAGTCCTGACACGGGTACCAGAGTTCAAAGAAAGCACCACAGTGACGAAGACCTCAAAGAACTCCTGTGGGCTCCGTTCCTGCAGGGCCACTCTAGGCCTTACCTTGACGTAAGGACTCACATCGAATTTTCCTTTCGCTGTAGAGCATGACAGGATGAGCTCCTCACCAGGATATGGAAGCACCCTGTCTCTTTAGAGAAAATTCCTTTCCTTCATGGAGTCCTGCATACCGGGTCTACAGGCCCGTCAAAAACACTGTTTTCTCGGAAGCTTCAAGGCAGCATGAATGGGGATTTCAAGAGGGGAAAGCAGGGCTTGTGCCAGCAGGCCCCCATTTCCAGTGAACACGCAGCCTCTATCCTTGCGCTTTCTCACAAATCATAAGACACTCTAGGGGCACACTGGTCACACTTGCCTGAATCCACTTTTCTGCACAGGGTGTTCTGCACGGAGCGAGCTCCCTCGTCCAAGGATCGTGCGAGGAAAGCTATCGGGCCTTGGCCACTTTTAAGTCCCACAGAATGACAGGAAGAACTGTGCTTTGGTTGCAGTCGGAATGCAAGCCGACTTACTCCCGTCGCTGTGGGGTCTTCGGGTGTGAGTTCCTAGAAGGAATGCGAAGCAGATTGTTTTTCTAAGTACAGCTCAGATGAGGGCAACGAGGCAGACTTCCATGGCATGTAGGACGGGAGCAAAGAGATGTCCTGCAGCTGTTGGATGGCTGAGGAAGTCTAGCTGTCCCAAGGACGAGTGCCGTGTGTCGCCCTACACTGGGCGTACACAGAGTGACGCTGAAGAAAGGGCTTCCCGGCCTGGATGTTTCTGAGCAGGCCAGGGGAGGCTGCCGCTCCTCAGTGGTTCTGTAGGGAACAGGGAGCCCAGGCGAGGGTCCTAAGCGTCCGGAAAAGCCTACTAACGTTCAAATGATGCGGAACTGCCACTAAGACCCCATGGTAACTGCTCCACGCTCCCGCTTCAGCAGGGCAAGTCAAGGCCTCACCTGAGGTAAGTACTCATGTCCAGTTTCCCTTTAGCTCTAGAGCATGACAGGATGAGCTCCTAACCAGGCTACGCAGGCACGCTGTTTTTCAGCGAAAAGTCCTTTTCTTCCCAGGGAGCTGCTTACAGTGTCTATGGGCCCGTCAGAAACACTGTGTTTTAGGAACCTGCAAGGCAGCATGAAAGGAGCTTTCAAAATGGGCAAGCAGGACTTGCCTGGCGGCACAGTGTGTGAGACTCAGCCTGCCGATGCAGGGGACACGGGTTCGCGCCCCGGTCCGGGAAGATCCCACATGCCGCCGAGCGACTGGGCCGGTGAGCCACGGCCGCTGAGCCTGTGCGTCCGTAGCCTCTGCCCCGCAACGGGGGATACCACCACAGTGAGAGGCCCGCATACCCAAAAGGATAATAATAATAATAATAAAAAGAATCCAGAACTGCCACGAAGAGCTCATGGAAACTGCTGTATGCGTCCGCTTCAGCAGGGCCATTCAGAGACTCCCGTCGAGGCAAGAGCTCACGTTGGTGCTACGCTTAGTTATCCGGGATCACAGCACGAGCTCCCTACCAGGCCTTGGAGGCACCATGTGTTAGTGGAGAAAAACTCCCTTTCTTCTCAAAGCCAGGCCTACAGTTTCTACAGGCCCCTCCAAAAGTCTGCCTCTCCGGGATAGTCAAGGCCCCGTGAATTGAACTTTCCAAACGGGAAACACGGCTTGTGCCATCAGGCCCGCATTTGCACGTAGACACGCAGTTATGCTTACCTGTAGATGTAACATGTCAAAAGAGAGAAGGTGCACAATGGGCCCTTCCCTGAATCAACGTCTTTACGCAGGGTCTTTTGCGTGTAGCAAATCGCCTCAAACGAGACAGGCTCTAGTGAGGCCTCTAAGCAGTTCCTCTCCCCAAACCCTGCAGTTTTACACGAAGAACTCTGCCTTACTCGCAGGAGGAACACGAGCAGCATTTCTCGAACCGCAGTGTACACAGTGGGCCCTTCCCCGACTGAACTTGTAGACGCAGGGTGTCCCGGGTGGGGCGATCTGCCTCAACCACGGCAGGCTCTAGTTAGGCCTATCAGCATTTGCCTCTCCCGGAAGGGCGCAGTGTTACACCAAGAGCTGTGCTTTACTTGCAGTTGGAACACAAGCGGACTTCTCCTCGTGTAGCGTCACCTCGGAAGGAGGTCGTTAAAGGACTGCTAAGCAGACTGTCTCCCCAGTGCAGCTCAGAGATGGGCAAGGGAGGAAAACTTGCATGGCACAGTGTACCTGCCAGAAATGTGTTCCTGATGCTGTCGGGTTTCTGAGGACATATAGCAGTCCCAAGGGAAAGTGCTGTGTGTCGTCCTTCGCTCGGCATACACAGAGGGCCTCTGAAGGGCCTACTGGCCTGGGTGTTGCCCCGCAGGCCCAGAGGGGTGGCGAGGTCCTCGGTGATGTTGTAGGGAAACGGGTGCACCCCCGAAGGGTCTCGGAGTCCTGACACGGGTACCAGAGTTCAAAGAAAGCACCACAGTGACGAAGACCTCAAAGAACTCCTGTGGGCTCCGTTCCTGCAGGGCCACTCTAGGCCTTACCTTGACGTAAGGACTCACATCGAATTTTCCTTTCGCTGTAGAGCATGACAGGATGAGCTCCTCACCAGGATATGGAAGCACCCTGTCTCTTTAGAGAAAATTCCTTTCCTTCATGGAGTCCTGCATACCGGGTCTACAGGCCCGTCAAAAACACTGTTTTCTCGGAAGCTTCAAGGCAGCATGAATGGGGATTTCAAGAGGGGAAAACAGGGCTTGTGCCAGCAGGCCCCCATTTCCAGTGAACACGCAGCCTCTATCCTTGCGCTTTCTCACAAATCATAAGACACTCTAGGGGCACACTGTTCACACTTGCCTGAATCCACTTTTCTGCACAGGGTGTTCTGCACGGAGCGAGCTCCCTCGTCCAAGGATCGTGCGAGGAAAGCTATCGGGCCTTGGCCACTTTTAAGTCCCACAGAATGACAGGAAGAACTGTGCTTTGGTTGCAGTCGGAATGCAAGCCGACTTACTCCCGTCGCTGTGGGGTCTTCGGGTGTGAGTTCCTAGAAGGAATGCGAAGCAGATTGTTTTTCTAAGTACAGCTCAGATGAGGGCAACGAGGCAGACTTCCATGGCATGTAGGACGGGAGCAAAGAGATGTCCTGCAGCTGTTGGATGGCTGAGGAAGTCTAGCTGTCCCAAGGACGAGTGCCGTGTGTCGCCCTACACTGGGCGTACACAGAGTGACGCTGAAGAAAGGGCTTCCTGGCCTGGATGTTTCTGAGCAGGCCAGGGGAGGCTGCCGCTCCTCAGTGGTTCTGTAGGGAACAGGGAGCCCAGGCGAGGGTCCTAAGCGTCCGGAAAAGCCTACTAACGTTCAAATGATGCGGAACTGCCACTAAGACCCCATGGTAACTGCTCCACGCTCCCGCTTCAGCAGGGCAAGTCAAGGCCTCACCTGAGGTAAGTACTCATGTCCAGTTTCCCTTTAGCTCTAGAGCATGACAGGATGAGCTCCTAACCAGGCTACGCAAGCACGCTGTTTTTCAGCGAAAAGTCCTTTTCTTCCCAGGGAGCTGCTTACAGTGTCTACGGGCCCGTCAGAAACACTGTGTTTTAGGAACCTGCAAGGCAGCATGAAAGGAGCTTTCAAAATGGGCAAGCAGGACTTGCCTGGCGGCACAGTGTGTGAGACTCAGCCTGCCGATGCAGGGGACACGGGTTCGCGCCCTGGTCCGGGAAGATCCCACATGCCGCCGAGCGACTGGGCCGGTGAGCCACGGCCGCTGAGCCTGTGCGTCCGTAGCCTCTGCCCCGCAACGGGGGATACCACCACAGTGAGAGGCCCGCATACCCAAAAAGATAATAATAATAATAATAAAAAGAATCCAGAACTGCCACGAAGAGCTCATGGAAACTGCTGTATGCGTCCGCTTCAGCAGGGCCATTCAGAGACTCCCGTCGAGGCAAGAGCTCACGTTGGCGCTACGCTTAGTTATCCGGGATCACAGCACGAGCTCCCTACCAGGCCTTGGAGGCACCATGTGTTAGTGGAGAAAAACTCCCTTTCTTCTCAAAGCCAGGCCTACAGTTTCTACAGGCCCCTCCAAAAGTCTGCCTCTCCGGGATAGTCAAGGCCCCGTGAATTGAACTTTCCAAACGGGAAACACGGCTTGTGCCATCAGGCCCGCATTTGCACGTAGACACGCAGTTATGCTTACCTGTAGATGTAACATGTCAAAAGAGAGAAGGTGCACAATGGGCCCTTCCCTGAATCAACGTCTTTACGCAGGGTCTTTTGCGTGTAGCAAATCGCCTCAAACGAGACAGGCTCTAGTGAGGCCTCTAAGCAGTTCCTCTCCCCAAACCCTGCAGTTTTACACGAAGAACTCTGCCTTACTCGCAGGAGGAACACGAGCAGCATTTCTCGAACCGCAGTGTACACAGTGGGCCCTTCCCCGACTGAACTTGTAGACGCAGGGTGTCCCGGGTGGGGCGATCTGCCTCAACCACGGCAGGCTCTAGTTAGGCCTATCAGCATTTGCCTCTCCCGGAAGGGCGCAGTGTTACACCAAGAGCTGTGCTTTACTTGCAGTTGGAACACAAGCGGACTTCTCCTCGTGTAGCGTTACTTCGGAAGGAGGTCGTTAAAGGACTGCTAAGCAGACTGTCTCCCCAGTGCAGCTCAGAGATGGGCAAGGGAGGAAAACTTGCATGGCACAGTGTACCTGCCAGAAATGTGTTCCTGATGCTGTCGGGTTTCTGAGGACATATAGCAGTCCCAAGGGAAAGTGCTGTGTGTCGTCCTTCGCTCGGCATACACAGAGGGCCTCTGAAGGGCCTACTGGCCTGGGTGTTGCCCCGCAGGCCCAGAGGGGTGGCGAGGTCCTCGGTGATGTTGTAGGGAAACGGGTGCACCCCCGAAGGGTCTCGGAGTCCTGACACGGGTACCAGAGTTCAAAGAAAGCACCACAGTGACGAAGACCTCAAAGAACTCCTGTGGGCTCCGTTCCTGCAGGGCCACTCTAGGCCTTACCTTGACGTAAGGACTCACATCGAATTTTCCTTTCGCTGTAGAGCATGACAGGATGAGCTCCTCACCAGGATATGGAAGCACCCTGTCTCTTTAGAGAAAATTCCTTTCCTTCATGGAGTCCTGCATACCGGGTCTACAGGCCCGTCAAAAACACTGTTTTCTCGGAAGCTTCAAGGCAGCATGAATGGGGATTTCAAGAGGGGAAAACAGGGCTTGTGCCAGCAGGCCCCCATTTCCAGTGAACACGCAGCCTCTATCCTTGCGCTTTCTCACAAATCATAAGACACTCTAGGGGCACACTGTTCACACTTGCCTGAATCCACTTTTCTGCACAGGGTGTTCTGCACGGAGCGAGCTCCCTCGTCCAAGGATCGTGCGAGGAAAGCTATCGGGCCTTGGCCACTTTTAAGTCCCACAGAATGACAGGAAGAACTGTGCTTTGGTTGCAGTCGGAATGCAAGCCGACTTACTCCCGTCGCTGTGGGGTCTTCGGGTGTGAGTTCCTAGAAGGAATGCGAAGCAGATTGTTTTTCTAAGTACAGCTCAGATGAGGGCAACGAGGCAGACTTCCATGGCATGTAGGACGGGAGCAAAGAGATGTCCTGCAGCTGTTGGATGGCTGAGGAAGTCTAGCTGTCCCAAGGACGAGTGCCGTGTGTCGCCCTACACTGGGCGTACACAGAGTGACGCTGAAGAAAGGGCTTCCTGGCCTGGATGTTTCTGAGCAGGCCAGGGGAGGCTGCCGCTCCTCAGTGGTTCTGTAGGGAACAGGGAGCCCAGGCGAGGGTCCTAAGCGTCCGGAAAAGCCTACTAACGTTCAAATGATGCGGAACTGCCACTAAGACCCCATGGTAACTGCTCCACGCTCCCGCTTCAGCAGGGCAAGTCAAGGCCTCACCTGAGGTAAGTACTCATGTCCAGTTTCCCTTTAGCTCTAGAGCATGACAGGATGAGCTCCTAACCAGGCTACGCAAGCACGCTGTTTTTCAGCGAAAAGTCCTTTTCTTCCCAGGGAGCTGCTTACAGTGTCTACGGGCCCGTCAGAAACACTGTGTTTTAGGAACCTGCAAGGCAGCATGAAAGGAGCTTTCAAAATGGGCAAGCAGGACTTGCCTGGCGGCACAGTGTGTGAGACTCAGCCTGCCGATGCAGGGGACACGGGTTCGCGCCCTGGTCCGGGAAGATCCCACATGCCGCCGAGCGACTGGGCCGGTGAGCCACGGCCGCTGAGCCTGTGCGTCCGTAGCCTCTGCCCCGCAACGGGGGATACCACCACAGTGAGAGGCCCGCATACCCAAAAAGATAATAATAATAATAATAAAAAGAATCCAGAACTGCCACGAAGAGCTCATGGAAACTGCTGTATGCGTCCGCTTCAGCAGGGCCATTCAGAGACTCCCGTCGAGGCAAGAGCTCACGTTGGCGCTACGCTTAGTTATCCGGGATCACAGCACGAGCTCCCTACCAGGCCTTGGAGGCACCATGTGTTAGTGGAGAAAAACTCCCTTTCTTCTCAAAGCCAGGCCTACAGTTTCTACAGGCCCCTCCAAAAGTCTGCCTCTCCGGGATAGTCAAGGCCCCGTGAATTGAACTTTCCAAACGGGAAACACGGCTTGTGCCATCAGGCCCGCATTTGCACGTAGACACGCAGTTATGCTTACCTGTAGATGTAACATGTCAAAAGAGAGAAGGTGCACAATGGGCCCTTCCCTGAATCAACGTCTTTACGCAGGGTCTTTTGCGTGTAGCAAATCGCCTCAAACGAGACAGGCTCTAGTGAGGCCTCTAAGCAGTTCCTCTCCCCAAACCCTGCAGTTTTACACGAAGAACTCTGCCTTACTCGCAGGAGGAACACGAGCAGCATTTCTCGAACCGCAGTGTACACAGTGGGCCCTTCCCCGACTGAACTTGTAGACGCAGGGTGTCCCGGGTGGGGCGATCTGCCTCAACCACGGCAGGCTCTAGTTAGGCCTATCAGCATTTGCCTCTCCCGGAAGGGCGCAGTGTTACACCAAGAGCTGTGCTTTACTTGCAGTTGGAACACAAGCGGACTTCTCCTCGTGTAGCGTCACCTCGGAAGGAGGTCGTTAAAGGACTGCTAAGCAGACTGTCTCCCCAGTGCAGCTCAGAGATGGGCAAGGGAGGAAAACTTGCATGGCACAGTGTACCTTCCAGAAATGTGTTCCTGATGCTGTCGGGTTTCTGAGGACATATAGCAGTCCCAAGGGAAAGTGCTGTGTGTCGTCCTTCGCTCGGCATACACAGAGGGCCTCTGAAGGGCCTACTGGCCTGGGTGTGGCCCCGCAGGCCCAGAGGGGCGGCGAGGTCCTCGGTGATGTTGTAGGGAAACGGGTGCACCCCCGAAGGGTCTCGGAGTCCTGACACGGGTACCAGAGTTCAAAGAAAGCACCACAGTGACGAAGACCTCAAAGAACTCCTGTGGGCTCCGTTCCTGCAGGGCCACTCTAGGCCTTACCTTGACGTAAGGACTCACATCGAATTTTCCTTTCGCTGTAGAGCATGACAGGATGAGCTCCTCACCAGGATATGGAAGCACCCTGTCTCTTTAGAGAAAATTCCTTTCCTTCATGGAGTCCTGCATACCGGGTCTACAGGCCCGTCAAAAACACTGTTTTCTCGGAAGCTTCAAGGCAGCATGAATGGGGATTTCAAGAGGGGAAAGCAGGGCTTGTGCCAGCAGGCCCCCATTTCCAGTGAACACGCAGCCTCTATCCTTGCGCTTTCTCACAAATCATAAGACACTCTAGGGGCACACTGGTCACACTTGCCTGAATCCACTTTTCTGCACAGGGTGTTCTGCACGGAGCGAGCTCCCTCGTCCAAGGATCGTGCGAGGAAAGCTATCGGGCCTTGGCCACTTTTAAGTCCCACAGAATGACAGGAAGAACTGTGCTTTGGTTGCAGTCGGAATGCAAGCCGACTTACTCCCGTCGCTGTGGGGTCTTCGGGTGTGAGTTCCTAGAAGGAATGCGAAGCAGATTGTTTTTCTAAGTACAGCTCAGATGAGGGCAACGAGGCAGACTTCCATGGCATGTAGGACGGGAGCAAAGAGATGTCCTGCAGCTGTTGGATGGCTGAGGAAGTCTAGCTGTCCCAAGGACGAGTGCCGTGTGTCGCCCTACACTGGGCGTACACAGAGTGACGCTGAAGAAAGGGCTTCCCGGCCTGGATGTTTCTGAGCAGGCCAGGGGAGGCTGCCGCTCCTCAGTGGTTCTGTAGGGAACAGGGAGCCCAGGCGAGGGTCCTAAGCGTCCGGAAAAGCCTACTAACGTTCAAATGATGCGGAACTGCCACTAAGACCCCATGGTAACTGCTCCACGCTCCCGCTTCAGCAGGGCAAGTCAAGGCCTCACCTGAGGTAAGTACTCATGTCCAGTTTCCCTTTAGCTCTAGAGCATGACAGGATGAGCTCCTAACCAGGCTACGCAAGCACGCTGTTTTTCAGCGAAAAGTCCTTTTCTTCCCAGGGAGCTGCTTACAGTGTCTACGGGCCCGTCAGAAACACTGTGTTTTAGGAACCTGCAAGGCAGCATGAAAGGAGCTTTCAAAATGGGCAAGCAGGACTTGCCTGGCGGCACAGTGTGTGAGACTCAGCCTGCCGATGCAGGGGACACGGGTTCGCGCCCCGGTCCGGGAAGATCCCACATGCCGCCGAGCGACTGGGCCGGTGAGCCACGGCCGCTGAGCCTGTGCGTCCGTAGCCTCTGCCCCGCAACGGGGGATACCACCACAGTGAGAGGCCCGCATACCCAAAAAGATAATAATAATAATAATAAAAAGAATCCAGAACTGCCACGAAGAGCTCATGGAAACTGCTGTATGCGTCCGCTTCAGCAGGGCCATTCAGAGACTCCCGTCGAGGCAAGAGCTCACGTTGGCGCTACGCTTAGTTATCCGGGATCACAAGCACGAGCTCCCTACCAGGCCTTGGAGGCACCATGTGTTAGTGGAGAAAAACTCCCTTTCTTCTCAAAGCCAGGCCTACAGTTTCTACAGGCCCCTCCAAAAGTCTGCCTCTCCGGGATAGTCAAGGCCCCGTGAATTGAACTTTCCAAACGGGAAACACGGCTTGTGCCATCAGGCCCGCATTTGCACGTAGACACGCAGTTATGCTTACCTGTAGATGTAACATGTCAAAAGAGAGAAGGTGCACAATGGGCCCTTCCCTGAATCAACGTCTTTACGCAGGGTCTTTTGCGTGTAGCAAATCGCCTCAAACGAGACAGGCTCTAGTGAGGCCTCTAAGCAGTTCCTCTCCCCAAACCCTGCAGTTTTACACGAAGAACTCTGCCTTACTCGCAGGAGGAACACGAGCAGCATTTCTCGAACCGCAGTGTACACAGTGGGCCCTTCCCCGACTGAACTTGTAGACGCAGGGTGTCCCGGGTGGGGCGATCTGCCTCAACCACGGCAGGCTCTAGTTAGGCCTATCAGCATTTGCCTCTCCCGGAAGGGCGCAGTGTTACACCAAGAGCTGTGCTTTACTTGCAGTTGGAACACAAGCGGACTTCTCCTCGTGTAGCGTCACCTCGGAAGGAGGTCGTTAAAGGACTGCTAAGCAGACTGTCTCCCCAGTGCAGCTCAGAGATGGGCAAGGGAGGAAAACTTGCATGGCACAGTGTACCTGCCAGAAATGTGTTCCTGATGCTGTCGGGTTTCTGAGGACATATAGCAGTCCCAAGGGAAAGTGCTGTGTGTCGTCCTTCGCTCGGCATACACAGAGGGCCTCTGAAGGGCCTACTGGCCTGGGTGTGGCCCCGCAGGCCCAGAGGGGCGGCGAGGTCCTCGGTGATGTTGTAGGGAAACGGGTGCACCCCCGAAGGGTCTCGGAGTCCTGACACGGGTACCAGAGTTCAAAGAAAGCACCACAGTGACGAAGACCTCAAAGAACTCCTGTGGGCTCCGTTCCTGCAGGGCCACTCTAGGCCTTACCTTGACGTAAGGACTCACATCGAATTTTCCTTTCGCTGTAGAGCATGACAGGATGAGCTCCTCACCAGGATATGGAAGCACCCTGTCTCTTTAGAGAAAATTCCTTTCCTTCATGGAGTCCTGCATACCGGGTCTACAGGCCCGTCAAAAACACTGTTTTCTCGGAAGCTTCAAGGCAGCATGAATGGGGATTTCAAGAGGGGAAAGCAGGGCTTGTGCCAGCAGGCCCCCATTTCCAGTGAACACGCAGCCTCTATCCTTGCGCTTTCTCACAAATCATAAGACACTCTAGGGGCACACTGGTCACACTTTCCTGAATCCACTTTTCTGCACAGGGTGTTCTGCACGGAGCGAGCTCCCTCGTCCAAGGATCGTGCGAGGAAAGCTATCGGGCCTTGGCCACTTTTAAGTCCCACAGAATGACAGGAAGAACTGTGCTTTGGTTGCAGTCGGAATGCAAGCCGACTTACTCCCGTCGCTGTGGGGTCTTCGGGTGTGAGTTCCTAGAAGGAATGCGAAGCAGATTGTTTTTCTAAGTACAGCTCAGATGAGGGCAACGAGGCAGACTTCCATGGCATGTAGGACGGGAGCAAAGAGATGTCCTGCAGCTGTTGGATGGCTGAGGAAGTCTAGCTGTCCCAAGGACGAGTGCCGTGTGTCGCCCTACACTGGGCGTACACAGAGTGACGCTGAAGAAAGGGCTTCCCGGCCTGGATGTTTCTGAGCAGGCCAGGGGAGGCTGCCGCTCCTCAGTGGTTCTGTAGGGAACAGGGAGCCCAGGCGAGGGTCCTAAGCGTCCGGAAAAGCCTACTAACGTTCAAATGATGCGGAACTGCCACTAAGACCCCATGGTAACTGCTCCACGCTCCCGCTTCAGCAGGGCAAGTCAAGGCCTCACCTGAGGTAAGTACTCATGTCCAGTTTCCCTTTAGCTCTAGAGCATGACAGGATGAGCTCCTAACCAGGCTACGCAAGCACGCTGTTTTTCAGCGAAAAGTCCTTTTCTTCCCAGGGAGCTGCTTACAGTGTCTACGGGCCCGTCAGAAACACTGTGTTTTAGGAACCTGCAAGGCAGCATGAAAGGAGCTTTCAAAATGGGCAAGCAGGACTTGCCTGGCGGCACAGTGTGTGAGACTCAGCCTGCCGATGCAGGGGACACGGGTTCGCGCCCCGGTCCGGGAAGATCCCACATGCCGCCGAGCGACTGGGCCGGTGAGCCACGGCCGCTGAGCCTGTGCGTCCGTAGCCTCTGCCCCGCAACGGGGGATACCACCACAGTGAGAGGCCCGCATACCCAAAAAGATAATAATAATAATAATAAAAAGAATCCAGAACTGCCACGAAGAGCTCATGGAAACTGCTGTATGCGTCCGCTTCAGCAGGGCCATTCAGAGACTCCCGTCGAGGCAAGAGCTCACGTTGGCGCTACGCTTAGTTATCCGGGATCACAAGCACGAGCTCCCTACCAGGCCTTGGAGGCACCATGTGTTAGTGGAGAAAAACTCCCTTTCTTCTCAAAGCCAGGCCTACAGTTTCTACAGGCCCCTCCAAAAGTCTGCCTCTCCGGGATAGTCAAGGCCCCGTGAATTGAACTTTCCAAACGGGAAACACGGCTTGTGCCATCAGGCCCGCATTTGCACGTAGACACGCAGTTATGCTTACCTGTAGATGTAACATGTCAAAAGAGAGAAGGTGCACAATGGGCCCTTCCCTGAATCAACGTCTTTACGCAGGGTCTTTTGCGTGTAGCAAATCGCCTCAAACGAGACAGGCTCTAGTGAGGCCTCTAAGCAGTTCCTCTCCCCAAACCCTGCAGTTTTACACGAAGAACTCTGCCTTACTCGCAGGAGGAACACGAGCAGCATTTCTCGAACCGCAGTGTACACAGTGGGCCCTTCCCCGACTGAACTTGTAGACGCAGGGTGTCCCGGGTGGGGCGATCTGCCTCAACCACGGCAGGCTCTAGTTAGGCCTATCAGCATTTGCCTCTCCCGGAAGGGCGCAGTGTTACACCAAGAGCTGTGCTTTACTTGCAGTTGGAACACAAGCGGACTTCTCCTCGTGTAGCGTCACCTCGGAAGGAGGTCGTTAAAGGACTGCTAAGCAGACTGTCTCCCCAGTGCAGCTCAGAGATGGGCAAGGGAGGAAAACTTGCATGGCACAGTGTACCTGCCAGAAATGTGTTCCTGATGCTGTCGGGTTTCTGAGGACATATAGCAGTCCCAAGGGAAAGTGCTGTGTGTCGTCCTTCGCTCGGCATACACAGAGGGCCTCTGAAGGGCCTACTGGCCTGGGTGTTGCCCCGCAGGCCCAGAGGGGCGGCGAGGTCCTCGGTGATGTTGTAGGGAAACGGGTGCACCCCCGAAGGGTCTCGGAGTCCTGACACGGGTACCAGAGTTCAAAGAAAGCACCACAGTGACGAAGACCTCAAAGAACTCCTGTGGGCTCCGTTCCTGCAGGGCCACTCTAGGCCTTACCTTGACGTAAGGACTCACATCGAATTTTCCTTTCGCTGTAGAGCATGACAGGATGAGCTCCTCACCAGGATATGGAAGCACCCTGTCTCTTTAGAGAAAATTCCTTTCCTTCATGGAGTCCTGCATACCGGGTCTACAGGCCCGTCAAAAACACTGTTTTCTCGGAAGCTTCAAGGCAGCATGAATGGGGATTTCAAGAGGGGAAAGCAGGGCTTGTGCCAGCAGGCCCCCATTTCCAGTGAACACGCAGCCTCTATCCTTGCGCTTTCTCACAAATCATAAGACACTCTAGGGGCACACTGGTCACACTTGCCTGAATCCACTTTTCTGCACAGGGTGTTCTGCACGGAGCGAGCTCCCTCGTCCAAGGATCGTGCGAGGAAAGCTATCGGGCCTTGGCCACTTTTAAGTCCCACAGAATGACAGGAAGAACTGTGCTTTGGTTGCAGTCGGAATGCAAGCCGACTTACTCCCGTCGCTGTGGGGTCTTCGGGTGTGAGTTCCTAGAAGGAATGCGAAGCAGATTGTTTTTCTAAGTACAGCTCAGATGAGGGCAACGAGGCAGACTTCCATGGCATGTAGGACGGGAGCAAAGAGATGTCCTGCAGCTGTTGGATGGCTGAGGAAGTCTAGCTGTCCCAAGGACGAGTGCCGTGTGTCGCCCTACACTGGGCGTACACAGAGTGACGCTGAAGAAAGGGCTTCCCAGCCTGGATGTTTCTGAGCAGGCCAGGGGAGGCTGCCGCTCCTCAGTGGTTCTGTAGGGAACAGGGAGCCCAGGCGAGGGTCCTAAGCGTCCGGAAAAGCCTACTAACGTTCAAATGATGCGGAACTGCCACTAAGACCCCATGGTAACTGCTCCACGCTCCCGCTTCAGCAGGGCAAGTCAAGGCCTCACCTGAGGTAAGTACTCATGTCCAGTTTCCCTTTAGCTCTAGAGCATGACAGGATGAGCTCCTAACCAGGCTACGCAAGCACGCTGTTTTTCAGCGAAAAGTCCTTTTCTTCCCAGGGAGCTGCTTACAGTGTCTACGGGCCCGTCAGAAACACTGTGTTTTAGGAACCTGCAAGGCAGCATGAAAGGAGCTTTCAAAATGGGCAAGCAGGACTTGCCTGGCGGCACAGTGTGTGAGACTCAGCCTGCCGATGCAGGGGACACGGGTTCGCGCCCCGGTCCGGGAAGATCCCACATGCCGCCGAGCGACTGGGCCGGTGAGCCACGGCCGCTGAGCCTGTGCGTCCGTAGCCTCTGCCCCGCAACGGGGGATGCCACCACAGTGAGAGGCCCGCATACCCAAAAAGATAATAATAATAATAATAAAAAGAATCCAGAACTGCCACGAAGAGCTCATGGAAACTGCTGTATGCGTCCGCTTCAGCAGGGCCATTCAGAGACTCCCGTCGAGGCAAGAGCTCACGTTGGCGCTACGCTTAGTTATCCGGGATCACAGCACGAGCTCCCTACCAGGCCTTGGAGGCACCATGTGTTAGTGGAGAAAAACTCCCTTCCTTCTCAAAGCCAGGCCTACAGTTTCTACAGGCCCCTCCAAAAGTCTGCCTCTCCGGGATAGTCAAGGCCCCGTGAATTGAACTTTCCAAACGGGAAACACGGCTTGTGCCATCAGGCCCGCATTTGCACGTAGACACGCAGTTATGCTTACCTGTAGATGTAACATGTCAAAAGAGAGAAGGTGCACAATGGGCCCTTCCCTGAATCAACGTCTTTACGCAGGGTCTTTGGCGTGTAGCAAATCGCCTCAAACGAGACAGGCTCTAGTGAGGCCTCTAAGCAGTTCCTCTCCCCAAACCCTGCAGTTTTACACGAAGAACTCTGCCTTACTCGCAGGAGGAACACGAGCAGCATTTCTCGAACCGCAGTGTACACAGTGGGCCCTTCCCCGACTGAACTTGTAGACGCAGGGTGTCCCGGGTGGGGCGATCTGCCTCAACCACGGCAGGCTCTAGTTAGGCCTATCAGCATTTGCCTCTCCCGGAAGGGCGCAGTGTTACACCAAGAGCTGTGCTTTACTTGCAGTTGGAACACAAGCGGACTTCTCCTCGTGTAGCGTCACCTCGGAAGGAGGTCGTTAAAGGACTGCTAAGCAGACTGTCTCCCCAGTGCAGCTCAGAGATGGGCAAGGGAGGAAAACTTGCATGGCACAGTGTACCTGCCAGAAATGTGTTCCTGATGCTGTCGGGTTTCTGAGGACATATAGCAGTCCCAAGGGAAAGTGCTGTGTGTCGTCCTTCGCTCGGCATACACAGAGGGCCTCTGAAGGGCCTACTGGCCTGGGTGTTGCCCCGCAGGCCCAGAGGGGCGGCGAGGTCCTCGGTGATGTTGTAGGGAAACGGGTGCACCCCCGAAGGGTCTCGGAGTCCTGACACGGGTACCAGAGTTCAAAGAAAGCACCACAGTGACGAAGACCTCAAAGAACTCCTGTGGGCTCCGTTCCTGCAGGGCCACTCTAGGCCTTACCTTGACGTAAGGACTCACATCGAATTTTCCTTTCGCTGTAGAGCATGACAGGATGAGCTCCTCACCAGGATATGGAAGCACCCTGTCTCTTTAGAGAAAATTCCTTTCCTTCATGGAGTCCTGCATACCGGGTCTACAGGCCCGTCAAAAACACTGTTTTCTCGGAAGCTTCAAGGCAGCATGAATGGGGATTTCAAGAGGGGAAAGCAGGGCTTGTGCCAGCAGGCCCCCATTTCCAGTGAACACGCAGCCTCTATCCTTGCGCTTTCTCACAAATCATAAGACACTCTAGGGGCACACTGGTCACACTTGCCTGAATCCACTTTTCTGCACAGGGTGTTCTGCACGGAGCGAGCTCCCTCGTCCAAGGATCGTGCGAGGAAAGCTATCGGGCCTTGGCCACTTTTAAGTCCCACAGAATGACAGGAAGAACTGTGCTTTGGTTGCAGTCGGAATGCAAGCCGACTTACTCCCGTCGCTGTGGGGTCTTCGGGTGTGAGTTCCTAGAAGGAATGCGAAGCAGATTGTTTTTCTAAGTACAGCTCAGATGAGGGCAACGAGGCAGACTTCCATGGCATGTAGGACGGGAGCAAAGAGATGTCCTGCAGCTGTTGGATGGCTGAGGAAGTCTAGCTGTCCCAAGGACGAGTGCCGTGTGTCGCCCTACACTGGGCGTACACAGAGTGACGCTGAAGAAAGGGCTTCCCGGCCTGGATGTTTCTGAGCAGGCCAGGGGAGGCTGCCGCTCCTCAGTGGTTCTGTAGGGAACAGGGAGCCCAGGCGAGGGTCCTAAGCGTCCGGAAAAGCCTACTAACGTTCAAATGATGCGGAACTGCCACTAAGACCCCATGGTAACTGCTCCACGCTCCCGCTTCAGCAGGGCAAGTCAAGGCCTCACCTGAGGTAAGTACTCATGTCCAGTTTCCCTTTAGCTCTAGAGCATGACAGGATGAGCTCCTAACCAGGCTACGCAGGCACGCTGTTTTTCAGCGAAAAGTCCTTTTCTTCCCAGGGAGCTGCTTACAGTGTCTACGGGCCCGTCAGAAACACTGTGTTTTAGGAACCTGCAAGGCAGCATGAAAGGAGCTTTCAAAATGGGCAAGCAGGACTTGCCTGGCGGCACAGTGTGTGAGACTCAGCCTGCCGATGCAGGGGACACGGGTTCGCGCCCCGGTCCGGGAAGATCCCACATGCCGCCGAGCGACTGGGCCGGTGAGCCACGGCCGCTGAGCCTGTGCGTCCGTAGCCTCTGCCCCGCAACGGGGGATACCACCACAGTGAGAGGCCCGCATACCCAAAAAGATAATAATAATAATAATAAAAAGAATCCAGAACTGCCACGAAGAGCTCATGGAAACTGCTGTATGCGTCCGCTTCAGCAGGGCCATTCAGAGACTCCCGTCGAGGCAAGAGCTCACGTTGGCGCTACGCTTAGTTATCCGGGATCACAGCACGAGCTCCCTACCAGGCCTTGGAGGCACCATGTGTTAGTGGAGAAAAACTCCCTTTCTTCTCAAAGCCAGGCCTACAGTTTCTACAGGCCCCTCCAAAAGTCTGCCTCTCCGGGATAGTCAAGGCCCCGTGAATTGAACTTTCCAAACGGGAAACACGGCTTGTGCCATCAGGCCCGCATTTGCACGTAGACACGCAGTTATGCTTACCTGTAGATGTAACATGTCAAAAGAGAGAAGGTGCACAATGGGCCCTTCCCTGAATCAACGTCTTTACGCAGGGTCTTTTGCGTGTAGCAAATCGCCTCAAACGAGACAGGCTCTAGTGAGGCCTCTAAGCAGTTCCTCTCCCCAAACCCTGCAGTTTTACACGAAGAACTCTGCCTTACTCACAGGAGGAACACGAGCAGCATTTCTCGAACCGCAGTGTACACAGTGGGCCCTTCCCCGACTGAACTTGTAGACGCAGGGTGTCCCGGGTGGGGCGATCTGCCTCAACCACGGCAGGCTCTAGTTAGGCCTATCAGCATTTGCCTCTCCCGGAAGGGCGCAGTGTTACACCAAGAGCTGTGCTTTACTTGCAGTTGGAACACAAGCGGACTTCTCCTCGTGTAGCATCACCTCGGAAGGAGGTCGTTAAAGGACTGCTAAGCAGACTGTCTCCCCAGTGCAGCTCAGAGATGGGCAAGGGAGGAAAACTTGCATGGCACAGTGTACCTGCCAGAAATGTGTTCCTGATGCTGTCGGGTTTCTGAGGACATATAGCAGTCCCAAGGGAAAGTGCTGTGTGTCGTCCTTCGCTCGGCATACACAGAGGGCCTCTGAAGGGCCTACTGGCCTGGGTGTTGCCCCGCAGGCCCAGAGGGGCGGCGAGGTCCTCGGTGATGTTGTAGGGAAACGGGTGCACCCCCGAAGGGTCTCGGAGTCCTGACACGGGTACCAGAGTTCAAAGAAAGCACCACAGTGACGAAGACCTCAAAGAACTCCTGTGGGCTCCGTTCCTGCAGGGCCACTCTAGGCCTTACCTTGACGTAAGGACTCACATCGAATTTTCCTTTCGCTGTAGAGCATGACAGGATGAGCTCCTCACCAGGATATGGAAGCACCCTGTCTCTTTAGAGAAAATTCCTTTCCTTCATGGAGTCCTGCATACCGGGTCTACAGGCCCGTCAAAAACACTGTTTTCTCGGAAGCTTCAAGGCAGCATGAATGGGGATTTCAAGAGGGGAAAGCAGGGCTTGTGCCAGCAGGCCCCCATTTCCAGTGAACACGCAGCCTCTATCCTTGCGCTTTCTCACAAATCATAAGACACTCTAGGGGCACACTGGTCACACTTGCCTGAATCCACTTTTCTGCACAGGGTGTTCTGCACGGAGCGAGCTCCCTCGTCCAAGGATCGTGCGAGGAAAGCTATCGGGCCTTGGCCACTTTTAAGTCCCACAGAATGACAGGAAGAACTGTGCTTTGGTTGCAGTCGGAATGCAAGCCGACTTACTCCCGTCGCTGTGGGGTCTTCGGGTGTGAGTTCCTAGAAGGAATGCGAAGCAGATTGTTTTTCTAAGTACAGCTCAGATGAGGGCAACGAGGCAGACTTCCATGGCATGTAGGACGGGAGCAAAGAGATGTCCTGCAGCCGTTGGATGGCTGAGGAAGTCTAGCTGTCCCAAGGACGAGTGCCGTGTGTCGCCCTACACTGGGCGTACACAGAGTGACGCTGAAGAAAGGGCTTCCCGGCCTGGATGTTTCTGAGCAGGCCAGGGGAGGCTGCCGCTCCTCAGTGGTTCTGTAGGGAACAGGGAGCCCAGGCGAGGGTCCTAAGCGTCCGGAAAAGCCTACTAACGTTCAAATGATGCGGAACTGCCACTAAGACCCCATGGTAACTGCTCCACGCTCCCGCTTCAGCAGGGCAAGTCAAGGCCTCACCTGAGGTAAGTACTCATGTCCAGTTTCCCTTTAGCTCTAGAGCATGACAGGATGAGCTCCTAACCAGGCTACGCAGGCACGCTGTTTTTCAGCGAAAAGTCCTTTTCTTCCCAGGGAGCTGCTTACAGTGTCTACGGGCCCGTCAGAAACACTGTGTTTTAGGAACCTGCAAGGCAGCATGAAAGGAGCTTTCAAAATGGGCAAGCAGGACTTGCCTGGCGGCACAGTGTGTGAGACTCAGCCTGCCGATGCAGGGGACACGGGTTCGCGCCCCGGTCCGGGAAGATCCCACATGCCGCCGAGCGACTGGGCCGGTGAGCCACGGCTGCTGAGCCTGTGCGTCCGTAGCCTCTGCCCCGCAACGGGGGATACCACCACAGTGAGAGGCCCGCATACCCAAAAAGATAATAATAATAATAATAAAAAGAATCCAGAACTGCCACGAAGAGCTCATGGAAACTGCTGTATGCGTCCGCTTCAGCAGGGCCATTCAGAGACTCCCGTCGAGGCAAGAGCTCACGTTGGCGCTACGCTTAGTTATCCGGGATCACAGCACGAGCTCCCTACCAGGCCTTGGAGGCACCATGTGTTAGTGGAGAAAAACTCCCTTTCTTCTCAAAGCCAGGCCTACAGTTTCTACAGGCCCCTCCAAAAGTCTGCCTCTCCGGGATAGTCAAGGCCCCGTGAATTGAACTTTCCAAACGGGAAACACGGCTTGTGCCATCAGGCCCGCATTTGCACGTAGACACGCAGTTATGCTTACCTGTAGATGTAACATGTCAAAAGAGAGAAGGTGCACAATGGGCCCTTCCCTGAATCAACGTCTTTACGCAGGGTCTTTGGCGTGTAGCAAATCGCCTCAAACGAGACAGGCTCTAGTGAGGCCTCTAAGCAGTTCCTCTCCCCAAACCCTGCAGTTTTACACGAAGAACTCTGCCTTACTCGCAGGAGGAACACGAGCAGCATTTCTCGAACCGCAGTGTACACAGTGGGCCCTTCCCCGACTGAACTTGTAGACGCAGGGTGTCCCGGGTGGGGCGATCTGCCTCAACCACGGCAGGCTCTAGTTAGGCCTATCAGCATTTGCCTCTCCCGGAAGGGCGCAGTGTTACACCAAGAGCCGTGCTTTACTTGCAGTTGGAACACAAGCGGACTTCTCCTCGTGTAGCGTCACCTCGGAAGGAGGTCGTTAAAGGACTGCTAAGCAGACTGTCTCCCCAGTGCAGCTCAGAGATGGGCAAGGGAGGAAAACTTGCATGGCACAGTGTACCTGCCAGAAATGTGTTCCTGATGCTGTCGGGTTTCTGAGGACATATAGCAGTCCCAAGGGAAAGTGCTGTGTGTCGTCCTTCGCTCGGCATACACAGAGGGCCTCTGAAGGGCCTACTGGCCTGGGTGTGGCCCCGCAGGCCCAGAGGGGCGGCGAGGTCCTCGGTGCTGTTGTAGGGAAACGGGTGCACCCCCGAAGGGTCTCGGAGTCCTGACACGGGTACCAGAGTTCAAAGAAAGCACCACAGTGACGAAGACCTCAAAGAACTCCTGTGGGCTCCGTTCCTGCAGGGCCACTCTAGGCCTTACCTTGACGTAAGGACTCACATCGAATTTTCCTTTCGCTGTAGAGCATGACAGGATGAGCTCCTCACCAGGATATGGAAGCACCCTGTCTCTTTAGAGAAAATTCCTTTCCTTCATGGAGTCCTGCATACCGGGTCTACAGGCCCGTCAAAAACACTGTTTTCTCGGAAGCTTCAAGGCAGCATGAATGGGGATTTCAAGAGGGGAAAGCAGGGCTTGTGCCAGCAGGCCCCCATTTCCAGTGAACACGCAGCCTCTATCCTTGCGCTTTCTCACAAATCATAAGACACTCTAGGGGCACACTGGTCACACTTGCCTGAATCCACTTTTCTGCACAGGGTGTTCTGCACGGAGCGAGCTCCCTCGTCCAAGGATCGTGCGAGGAAAGCTATCGGGCCTTGGCCACTTTTAAGTCCCACAGAATGACAGGAAGAACTGTGCTTTGGTTGCAGTCGGAATGCAAGCCGACTTACTCCCGTCGCTGTGGGGTCTTCGGGTGTGAGTTCCTAGAAGGAATGCGAAGCAGATTGTTTTTCTAAGTACAGCTCAGATGAGGGCAACGAGGCAGACTTCCATGGCATGTAGGACGGGAGCAAAGAGATGTCCTGCAGCTGTTGGATGGCTGAGGAAGTCTAGCTGTCCCAAGGACGAGTGCCGTGTGTCGCCCTACACTGGGCGTACACAGAGTGACGCTGAAGAAAGGGCTTCCCGGCCTGGATGTTTCTGAGCAGGCCAGGGGAGGCTGCCGCTCCTCAGTGGTTCTGTAGGGAACAGGGAGCCCAGGCGAGGGTCCTAAGCGTCCGGAAAAGCCTACTAACGTTCAAATGATGCGGAACTGCCACTAAGACCCCATGGTAACTGCTCCACGCTCCCGCTTCAGCAGGGCAAGTCAAGGCCTCACCTGAGGTAAGTACTCATGTCCAGTTTCCCTTTAGCTCTAGAGCATGACAGGATGAGCTCCTAACCAGGCTACGCAAGCACGCTGTTTTTCAGCGAAAAGTCCTTTTCTTCCCAGGGAGCTGCTTACAGTGTCTACGGGCCCGTCAGAAACACTGTGTTTTAGGAACCTGCAAGGCAGCATGAAAGGAGCTTTCAAAATGGGCAAGCAGGACTTGCCTGGCGGCACAGTGTGTGAGACTCAGCCTGCCGATGCAGGGGACACGGGTTCGCGCCCCGGTCCGGGAAGAACCCACATGCCGCCGAGCGACTGGGCCGGTGAGCCACGGCCGCTGAGCCTGTGCGTCCGTAGCCTCTGCCCCGCAACGGGGGATACCACCACAGTGAGAGGCCCGCATACCCCAAAAGATAATAATAATAATAATAAAAAGAATCCAGAACTGCCACGAAGAGCTCATGGAAACTGCTGTATGCGTCCGCTTCAGCAGGGCCATTCAGAGACTCCCGTCGAGGCAAGAGCTCACGTTGGCGCTACGCTTAGTTATCCGGGATCACAAGCACGAGCTCCCTACCAGGCCTTGGAGGCACCATGTGTTAGTGGAGAAAAACTCCCTTTCTTCTCAAAGCCAGGCCTACAGTTTCTACAGGCCCCTCCAAAAGTCTGCCTCTCCGGGATAGTCAAGGCCCCATGAATTGAACTTTCCAAACGGGAAACACGGCTTGTGCCATCAGGCCCGCATTTGCACGTAGACACGCAGTTATGCTTACCTGTAGATGTAACATGTCAAAAGAGAGAAGGTGCACAATGGGCCCTTCCCTGAATCAACGTCTTTACGCAGGGTCTTTTGCGTGTAGCAAATCGCCTCAAACGAGACAGGCTCTAGTGAGGCCTCTAAGCAGTTCCTCTCCCCAAACCCTGCAGTTTTACACGAAGAACTCTGCCTTACTCGCAGGAGGAACACGAGCAGCATTTCTCGAACCGCAGTGTACACAGTGGGCCCTTCCCCGACTGAACTTGTAGACGCAGGGTGTCCCGGGTGGGGCGATCTGCCTCAACCACGGCAGGCTCTAGTTAGGCCTATCAGCATTTGCCTCTCCCGGAAGGGCGCAGTGTTACACCAAGAGCTGTGCTTTACTTGCAGTTGGAACACAAGCGGACTTCTCCTCGTGTAGCGTCACCTCGGAAGGAGGTCGTTAAAGGACTGCTAAGCAGACTGTCTCCCCAGTGCAGCTCAGAGATGGGCAAGGGAGGAAAACTTGCATGGCACAGTGTACCTGCCAGAAATGTGTTCCTGATGCTGTCGGGTTTCTGAGGACATATAGCAGTCCCAAGGGAAAGTGCTGTGTGTCGTCCTTCGCTCGGCATACACAGAGGGCCTCTGAAGGGCCTACTGGCCTGGGTGTTGCCCCGCAGGCCCAGAGGGGCGGCGAGGTCCTCGGTGATGTTGTAGGGAAACGGGTGCACCCCCGAAGGGTCTCGGAGTCCTGACACGGGTACCAGAGTTCAAAGAAAGCACCACAGTGACGAAGACCTCAAAGAACTCCTGTGGGCTCCGTTCCTGCAGGGCCACTCTAGGCCTTACCTTGACGTAAGGACTCACATCGAATTTTCCTTTCGCTGTAGAGCATGACAGGATGAGCTCCTCACCAGGATATGGAAGCACCCTGTCTCTTTAGAGAAAATTCCTTTCCTTCATGGAGTCCTGCATACCGGGTCTACAGGCCCGTCAAAAACACTGTTTTCTCGGAAGCTTCAAGGCAGCATGAATGGGGATTTCAAGAGGGGAAAGCAGGGCTTGTGCCAGCAGGCCCCCATTTCCAGTGAACACGCAGCCTCTATCCTTGCGCTTTCTCACAAATCATAAGACACTCTAGGGGCACACTGGTCACACTTGCCTGAATCCACTTTTCTGCACAGGGTGTTCTGCACGGAGCGAGCTCCCTCGTCCAAGGATCGTGCGAGGAAAGCTATCGGGCCTTGGCCACTTTTAAGTCCCACAGAATGACAGGAAGAACTGTGCTTTGGTTGCAGTCGGAATGCAAGCCGACTTACTCCCGTCGCTGTGGGGTCTTCGGGTGTGAGTTCCTAGAAGGAATGCGAAGCAGATTGTTTTTCTAAGTACGGCTCAGATGAGGGCAACGAGGCAGACTTCCATGGCATGTAGGACGGGAGCAAAGAGATGTCCTGCAGCTGTTGGATGGCTGAGGAAGTCTAGCTGTCCCAAGGACGAGTGCCGTGTGTCGCCCTACACTGGGCGTACACAGAGTGACGCTGAAGAAAGGGCTTCCCGGCCTGGATGTTTCTGAGCAGGCCAGGGGAGGCTGCCGCTCCTCAGTGGTTCTGTAGGGAACAGGGAGCCCAGGCGAGGGTCCTAAGCGTCCGGAAAAGCCTACTAACGTTCAAATGATGCGGAACTGCCACTAAGACCCCATGGTAACTGCTCCACGCTCCCGCTTCAGCAGGGCAAGTCAAGGCCTCACCTGAGGTAAGTACTCATGTCCAGTTTCCCTTTAGCTCTAGAGCATGACAGGATGAGCTCCTAACCAGGCTACGCAAGCACGCTGTTTTTCAGCGAAAAGTCCTTTTCTTCCCAGGGAGCTGCTTACAGTGTCTACGGGCCCGTCAGAAACACTGTGTTTTAGGAACCTGCAAGGCAGCATGAAAGGAGCTTTCAAAATGGGCAAGCAGGACTTGCCTGGCGGCACAGTGTGTGAGACTCAGCCTGCCGATGCAGGGGACACGGGTTCGCGCCCCGGTCCGGGAAGATCCCACATGCCGCCGAGCGACTGGGCCGGTGAGCCACGGCCGCTGAGCCTGTGCGTCCGTAGCCTCTGCCCCGCAACGGGGGATACCACCACAGTGAGAGGCCCGCATACCCAAAAAGATAATAATAATAATAATAAAAAGAATCCAGAACTGCCACGAAGAGCTCATGGAAACTGCTGTATGCGTCCGCTTCAGCAGGGCCATTCAGAGACTCCCGTCGAGGCAAGAGCTCACGTTGGCGCTACGCTTAGTTATCCGGGATCACAAGCACGAGCTCCCTACCAGGCCTTGGAGGCACCATGTGTTAGTGGAGAAAAACTCCCTTTCTTCTCAAAGCCAGGCCTACAGTTTCTACAGGCCCCTCCAAAAGTCTGCCTCTCCGGGATAGTCAAGGCCCCGTGAATTGAACTTTCCAAACGGGAAACACGGCTTGTGCCATCAGGCCCGCATTTGCACGTAGACACGCAGTTATGCTTACCTGTAGATGTAACATGTCAAAAGAGAGAAGGTGCACAATGGGCCCTTCCCTGAATCAACGTCTTTACGCAGGGTCTTTTGCGTGTAGCAAATCTCCTCAAACGAGACAGGCTCTAGTGAGGCCTCTAAGCAGTTCCTCTCCCCAAACCCTGCAGTTTTACACGAAGAACTCTGCCTTACTCGCAGGAGGAACACGAGCAGCATTTCTCGAACCGCAGTGTACACAGTGGGCCCTTCCCCGACTGAACTTGTAGACGCAGGGTGTCCCGGGTGGGGCGATCTGCCTCAACCACGGCAGGCTCTAGTTAGGCCTATCAGCATTTGCCTCTACCGGAAGGGCGCAGTGTTACACCAAGAGCTGTGCTTTACTTGCAGTTGGAACACAAGCGGACTTCTCCTCGTGTAGCGTCACCTCGGAAGGAGGTCGTTAAAGGACTGCTAAGCAGACTGTCTCCCCAGTGCAGCTCAGAGATGGGCAAGGGAGGAAAACTTGCATGGCACAGTGTACCTGCCAGAAATGTGTTCCTGATGCTGTCGGGTTTCTGAGGACATATAGCAGTCCCAAGGGAAAGTGCTGTGTGTCGTCCTTCGCTCGGCATACACAGAGGGCCTCTGAAGGGCCTACTGGCCTGGGTGTTGCCCCGCAGGCCCAGAGGGGCGGCGAGGTCCTCGGTGATGTTGTAGGGAAACGGGTGCACCCCCGAAGGGTCTCGGAGTCCTGACACGGGTACCAGAGTTCAAAGAAAGCACCACAGTGACGAAGACCTCAAAGAACTCCTGTGGGCTCCGTTCCTGCAGGGCCACTCTAGGCCTTACCTTGACGTAAGGACTCACATCGAATTTTCCTTTCGCTGTAGAGCATGACAGGATGAGCTCCTCACCAGGATATGGAAGCACCCTGTCTCTTTAGAGAAAATTCCTTTCCTTCATGGAGTCCTGCATACCGGGTCTACAGGCCCGTCAAAAACACTGTTTTCTCGGAAGCTTCAAGGCAGCATGAATGGGGATTTCAAGAGGGGAAAGCAGGGCTTGTGCCAGCAGGCCCCCATTTCCAGTGAACACGCAGCCTCTATCCTTGCGCTTTCTCACAAATCATAAGACACTCTAGGGGCACACTGGTCACACTTGCCTGAATCCACTTTTCTGCACAGGGTGTTCTGCACGGAGCGAGCTCCCTCGTCCAAGGATCGTGCGAGGAAAGCTATCGGGCCTTGGCCACTTTTAAGTCCCACAGAATGACAGGAAGAACTGTGCTTTGGTTGCAGTCGGAATGCAAGCCGACTTACTCCCGTCGCTGTGGGGTCTTCGGGTGTGAGTTCCTAGAAGGAATGCGAAGCAGATTGTTTTTCTAAGTACGGCTCAGATGAGGGCAACGAGGCAGACTTCCATGGCATGTAGGACGGGAGCAAAGAGATGTCCTGCAGCTGTTGGATGGCTGAGGAAGTCTAGCTGTCCCAAGGACGAGTGCCGTGTGTCGCCCTACACTGGGCGTACACAGAGTGACGCTGAAGAAAGGGCTTCCCGGCCTGGATGTTTCTGAGCAGGCCAGGGGAGGCTGCCGCTCCTCAGTGGTTCTGTAGGGAACAGGGAGCCCAGGCGAGGGTCCTAAGCGTCCGGAAAAGCCTACTAACGTTCAAATGATGCGGAACTGCCACTAAGACCCCATGGTAACTGCTCCACGCTCCCGCTTCAGCAGGGCAAGTCAAGGCCTCACCTGAGGTAAGTACTCATGTCCAGTTTCCCTTTAGCTCTAGAGCATGACAGGATGAGCTCCTAACCAGGCTACGCAAGCACGCTGTTTTTCAGCGAAAAGTCCTTTTCTTCCCAGGGAGCTGCTTACAGTGTCTACGGGCCCGTCAGAAACACTGTGTTTTAGGAACCTGCAAGGCAGCATGAAAGGAGCTTTCAAAATGGGCAAGCAGGACTTGCCTGGCGGCACAGTGTGTGAGACTCAGCCTGCCGATGCAGGGGACACGGGTTCGCGCCCCGGTCCGGGAAGATCCCACATGCCGCCGAGCGACTGGGCCGGTGAGCCACGGCCGCTGAGCCTGTGCGTCCGTAGCCTCTGCCCCGCAACGGGGGATACCACCACAGTGAGAGGCCCGCATACCCAAAAAGATAATAATAATAATAATAAAAAGAATCCAGAACTGCCACGAAGAGCTCATGGAAACTGCTGTATGCGTCCGCTTCAGCAGGGCCATTCAGAGACTCCCGTCGAGGCAAGAGCTCACGTTGGCGCTACGCTTAGTTATCCGGGATCACAGCACGAGCTCCCTACCAGGCCTTGGAGGCACCATGTGTTAGTGGAGAAAAACTCCCTTCCTTCTCAAAGCCAGGCCTACAGTTTCTACAGGCCCCTCCAAAAGTCTGCCTCTCCGGGATAGTCAAGGCCCCGTGAATTGAACTTTCCAAACGGGAAACACGGCTTGTGCCATCAGGCCCGCA
The DNA here is from genome assembly GCF_949752795.1 of Hyperoodon ampullatus. NCBI lineage: Eukaryota > Metazoa > Chordata > Mammalia > Artiodactyla > Ziphiidae > Hyperoodon > Hyperoodon ampullatus. The sequence goes on along the minus strand of NW_027640653.1, from coordinate 51,863 downwards.
TTTGCACGTAGACACGCAGTTATGCTTACCTGTAGATGTAACATGTCAAAAGAGAGAAGGTGCACAATGGGCCCTTCCCTGAATCAACGTCTTTACGCAGGGTCTTTTGCGTGTAGCAAATCGCCTCAAACGAGACAGGCTCTAGTGAGGCCTCTAAGCAGTTCCTCTCCCCAAACCCTGCAGTTTTACACGAAGAACTCTGCCTTACTCGCAGGAGGAACACGAGCAGCATTTCTCGAACCGCAGTGTACACAGTGGGCCCTTCCCCGACTGAACTTGTAGACGCAGGGTGTCCCGGGTGGGGCGATCTGCCTCAACCACGGCAGGCTCTAGTTAGGCCTATCAGCATTTGCCTCTCCCGGAAGGGCGCAGTGTTACACCAAGAGCTGTGCTTTACTTGCAGTTGGAACACAAGCGGACTTCTCCTCGTGTAGCGTCACCTCGGAAGGAGGTCGTTAAAGGACTGCTAAGCAGACTGTCTCCCCAGTGCAGCTCAGAGATGGGCAAGGGAGGAAAACTTGCATGGCACAGTGTACCTGCCAGAAATGTGTTCCTGATGCTGTCGGGTTTCTGAGGACATATAGCAGTCCCAAGGGAAAGTGCTGTGTGTCGTCCTTCGCTCGGCATACACAGAGGGCCTCTGAAGGGCCTACTGGCCTGGGTGTTGCCCCGCAGGCCCAGAGGGGCGGCGAGGTCCTCGGTGATGTTGTAGGGAAACGGGTGCACCCCCGAAGGGTCTCGGAGTCCTGACACGGGTACCAGAGTTCAAAGAAAGCACCACAGTGACGAAGACCTCAAAGAACTCCTGTGGGCTCCGTTCCTGCAGGGCCACTCTAGGCCTTACCTTGACGTAAGGACTCACATCGAATTTTCCTTTCGCTGTAGAGCATGACAGGATGAGCTCCTCACCAGGATATGGAAGCACCCTGTCTCTTTAGAGAAAATTCCTTTCCTTCATGGAGTCCTGCATACCGGGTCTACAGGCCCGTCAAAAACACTGTTTTCTCGGAAGCTTCAAGGCAGCATGAATGGGGATTTCAAGAGGGGAAAGCAGGGCTTGTGCCAGCAGGCCCCCATTTCCAGTGAACACGCAGCCTCTATCCTTGCGCTTTCTCACAAATCATAAGACACTCTAGGGGCACACTGGTCACACTTGCCTGAATCCACTTTTCTGCACAGGGTGTTCTGCACGGAGCGAGCTCCCTCGTCCAAGGATCGTGCGAGGAAAGCTATCGGGCCTTGGCCACTTTTAAGTCCCACAGAATGACAGGAAGAACTGTGCTTTGGTTGCAGTCGGAATGCAAGCCGACTTACTCCCGTCGCTGTGGGGTCTTCGGGTGTGAGTTCCTAGAAGGAATGCGAAGCAGATTGTTTTTCTAAGTACGGCTCAGATGAGGGCAACGAGGCAGACTTCCATGGCATGTAGGACGGGAGCAAAGAGATGTCCTGCAGCTGTTGGATGGCTGAGGAAGTCTAGCTGTCCCAAGGACGAGTGCCGTGTGTCGCCCTACACTGGGCGTACACAGAGTGACGCTGAAGAAAGGGCTTCCCGGCCTGGATGTTTCTGAGCAGGCCAGGGGAGGCTGCCGCTCCTCAGTGGTTCTGTAGGGAACAGGGAGCCCAGGCGAGGGTCCTAAGCGTCCGGAAAAGCCTACTAACGTTCAAATGATGCGGAACTGCCACTAAGACCCCATGGTAACTGCTCCACGCTCCCGCTTCAGCAGGGCAAGTCAAGGCCTCACCTGAGGTAAGTACTCATGTCCAGTTTCCCTTTAGCTCTAGAGCATGACAGGATGAGCTCCTAACCAGGCTACGCAAGCACGCTGTTTTTCAGCGAAAAGTCCTTTTCTTCCCAGGGAGCTGCTTACAGTGTCTACGGGCCCGTCAGAAACACTGTGTTTTAGGAACCTGCAAGGCAGCATGAAAGGAGCTTTCAAAATGGGCAAGCAGGACTTGCCTGGCGGCACAGTGTGTGAGACTCAGCCTGCCGATGCAGGGGACACGGGTTCGCGCCCCGGTCCGGGAAGATCCCACATGCCGCCGAGCGACTGGGCCGGTGAGCCACGGCCGCTGAGCCTGTGCGTCCGTAGCCTCTGCCCCGCAACGGGGGATACCACCACAGTGAGAGGCCCGCATACCCAAAAAGATAATAATAATAATAATAAAAAGAATCCAGAACTGCCACGAAGAGCTCATGGAAACTGCTGTATGCGTCCGCTTCAGCAGGGCCATTCAGAGACTCCCGTCGAGGCAAGAGCTCACGTTGGCGCTACGCTTAGTTATCCGGGATCACAAGCACGAGCTCCCTACCAGGCCTTGGAGGCACCATGTGTTAGTGGAGAAAAACTCCCTTTCTTCTCAAAGCCAGGCCTACAGTTTCTACAGGCCCCTCCAAAAGTCTGCCTCTCCGGGATAGTCAAGGCCCCGTGAATTGAACTTTCCAAACGGGAAACACGGCTTGTGCCATCAGGCCCGCATTTGCACGTAGACACGCAGTTATGCTTACCTGTAGATGTAACATGTCAAAAGAGAGAAGGTGCACAATGGGCCCTTCCCTGAATCAACGTCTTTACGCAGGGTCTTTTGCGTGTAGCAAATCGCCTCAAACGAGACAGGCTCTAGTGAGGCCTCTAAGCAGTTCCTCTCCCCAAACCCTGCAGTTTTACACGAAGAACTCTGCCTTACTCGCAGGAGGAACACGAGCAGCATTTCTCGAACCGCAGTGTACACAGTGGGCCCTTCCCCGACTGAACTTGTAGACGCAGGGTGTCCCGGGTGGGGCGATCTGCCTCAACCACGGCAGGCTCTAGTTAGGCCTATCAGCATTTGCCTCTCCCGGAAGGGCGCAGTGTTACACCAAGAGCTGTGCTTTACTTGCAGTTGGAACACAAGCGGACTTCTCCTCGTGTAGCGTCACCTCGGAAGGAGGTCGTTAAAGGACTGCTAAGCAGACTGTCTCCCCAGTGCAGCTCAGAGATGGGCAAGGGAGGAAAACTTGCATGGCACAGTGTACCTGCCAGAAATGTGTTCCTGATGCTGTCGGGTTTCTGAGGACATATAGCAGTCCCAAGGGAAAGTGCTGTGTGTCGTCCTTCGCTCGGCATACACAGAGGGCCTCTGAAGGGCCTACTGGCCTGGGTGTGGCCCCGCAGGCCCAGAGGGGCGGCGAGGTCCTCGGTGATGTTGTAGGGAAACGGGTGCACCCCCGAAGGGTCTCGGAGTCCTGACACGGGTACCAGAGTTCAAAGAAAGCACCACAGTGACGAAGACCTCAAAGAACTCCTGTGGGCTCCGTTCCTGCAGGGCCACTCTAGGCCTTACCTTGACGTAAGGACTCACATCGAATTTTCCTTTCGCTGTAGAGCATGACAGGATGAGCTCCTCACCAGGATATGGAAGCACCCTGTCTCTTTAGAGAAAATTCCTTTCCTTCATGGAGTCCTGCATACCGGGTCTACAGGCCCGTCAAAAACACTGTTTTCTCGGAAGCTTCAAGGCAGCATGAATGGGGATTTCAAGAGGGGAAAGCAGGGCTTGTGCCAGCAGGCCCCCATTTCCAGTGAACACGCAGCCTCTATCCTTGCGCTTTCTCACAAATCATAAGACACTCTAGGGGCACACTGGTCACACTTGCCTGAATCCACTTTTCTGCACAGGGTGTTCTGCACGGAGCGAGCTCCCTCGTCCAAGGATCGTGCGAGGAAAGCTATCGGGCCTTGGCCACTTTTAAGTCCCACAGAATGACAGGAAGAACTGTGCTTTGGTTGCAGTCGGAATGCAAGCCGACTTACTCCCGTCGCTGTGGGGTCTTCGGGTGTGAGTTCCTAGAAGGAATGCGAAGCAGATTGTTTTTCTAAGTACGGCTCAGATGAGGGCAACGAGGCAGACTTCCATGGCATGTAGGACGGGAGCAAAGAGATGTCCTGCAGCTGTTGGATGGCTGAGGAAGTCTAGCTGTCCCAAGGACGAGTGCCGTGTGTCGCCCTACACTGGGCGTACACAGAGTGACGCTGAAGAAAGGGCTTCCCGGCCTGGATGTTTCTGAGCAGGCCAGGGGAGGCTGCCGCTCCTCAGTGGTTCTGTAGGGAACAGGGAGCCCAGGCGAGGGTCCTAAGCGTCCGGAAAAGCCTACTAACGTTCAAATGATGCGGAACTGCCACTAAGACCCCATGGTAACTGCTCCACGCTCCCGCTTCAGCAGGGCAAGTCAAGGCCTCACCTGAGGTAAGTACTCATGTCCAGTTTCCCTTTAGCTCTAGAGCATGACAGGATGAGCTCCTAACCAGGCTACGCAAGCACGCTGTTTTTCAGCGAAAAGTCCTTTTCTTCCCAGGGAGCTGCTTACAGTGTCTACGGGCCCGTCAGAAACACTGTGTTTTAGGAACCTGCAAGGCAGCATGAAAGGAGCTTTCAAAATGGGCAAGCAGGACTTGCCTGGCGGCACAGTGTGTGAGACTCAGCCTGCCGATGCAGGGGACACGGGTTCGCGCCCCGGTCCGGGAAGATCCCACATGCCGCCGAGCGACTGGGCCGGTGAGCCACGGCCGCTGAGCCTGTGCGTCCGTAGCCTCTGCCCCGCAACGGGGGATACCACCACAGTGAGAGGCCCGCATACCCAAAAAGATAATAATAATAATAATAAAAAGAATCCAGAACTGCCACGAAGAGCTCATGGAAACTGCTGTATGCGTCCGCTTCAGCAGGGCCATTCAGAGACTCCCGTCGAGGCAAGAGCTCACGTTGGCGCTACGCTTAGTTATCCGGGATCACAGCACGAGCTCCCTACCAGGCCTTGGAGGCACCATGTGTTAGTGGAGAAAAACTCCCTTCCTTCTCAAAGCCAGGCCTACAGTTTCTACAGGCCCCTCCAAAAGTCTGCCTCTCCGGGATAGTCAAGGCCCCGTGAATTGAACTTTCCAAACGGGAAACACGGCTTGTGCCATCAGGCCCGCATTTGCACGTAGACACGCAGTTATGCTTACCTGTAGATGTAACATGTCAAAAGAGAGAAGGTGCACAATGGGCCCTTCCCTGAATCAACGTCTTTACGCAGGGTCTTTTGCGTGTAGCAAATCGCCTCAAACGAGACAGGCTCTAGTGAGGCCTCTAAGCAGTTCCTCTCCCCAAACCCTGCAGTTTTACACGAAGAACTCTGCCTTACTCGCAGGAGGAACACGAGCAGCATTTCTCGAACCGCAGTGTACACAGTGGGCCCTTCCCCGACTGAACTTGTAGACGCAGGGTGTCCCGGGTGGGGCGATCTGCCTCAACCACGGCAGGCTCTAGTTAGGCCTATCAGCATTTGCCTCTCCCGGAAGGGCGCAGTGTTACACCAAGAGCTGTGCTTTACTTGCAGTTGGAACACAAGCGGACTTCTCCTCGTGTAGCGTCACCTCGGAAGGAGGTCGTTAAAGGACTGCTAAGCAGACTGTCTCCCCAGTGCAGCTCAGAGATGGGCAAGGGAGGAAAACTTGCATGGCACAGTGTACCTGCCAGAAATGTGTTCCTGATGCTGTCGGGTTTCTGAGGACATATAGCAGTCCCAAGGGAAAGTGCTGTGTGTCGTCCTTCGCTCGGCATACACAGAGGGCCTCTGAAGGGCCTACTGGCCTGGGTGTGGCCCCGCAGGCCCAGAGGGGCGGCGAGGTCCTCGGTGATGTTGTAGGGAAACGGGTGCACCCCCGAAGGGTCTCGGAGTCCTGACACGGGTACCAGAGTTCAAAGAAAGCACCACAGTGACGAAGACCTCAAAGAACTCCTGTGGGCTCCGTTCCTGCAGGGCCACTCTAGGCCTTACCTTGACGTAAGGACTCACATCGAATTTTCCTTTCGCTGTAGAGCATGACAGGATGAGCTCCTCACCAGGATATGGAAGCACCCTGTCTCTTTAGAGAAAATTCCTTTCCTTCATGGAGTCCTGCATACCGGGTCTACAGGCCCGTCAAAAACACTGTTTTCTCGGAAGCTTCAAGGCAGCATGAATGGGGATTTCAAGAGGGGAAAGCAGGGCTTGTGCCAGCAGGCCCCCATTTCCAGTGAACACGCAGCCTCTATCCTTGCGCTTTCTCACAAATCATAAGACACTCTAGGGGCACACTGGTCACACTTGCCTGAATCCACTTTTCTGCACAGGGTGTTCTGCACGGAGCGAGCTCCCTCGTCCAAGGATCGTGCGAGGAAAGCTATCGGGCCTTGGCCACTTTTAAGTCCCACAGAATGACAGGAAGAACTGTGCTTTGGTTGCAGTCGGAATGCAAGCCGACTTACTCCCGTCGCTGTGGGGTCTTCGGGTGTGAGTTCCTAGAAGGAATGCGAAGCAGATTGTTTTTCTAAGTACAGCTCAGATGAGGGCAACGAGGCAGACTTCCATGGCATGTAGGACGGGAGCAAAGAGATGTCCTGCAGCTGTTGGATGGCTGAGGAAGTCTAGCTGTCCCAAGGACGAGTGCCGTGTGTCGCCCTACACTGGGCGTACACAGAGTGACGCTGAAGAAAGGGCTTCCCGGCCTGGATGTTTCTGAGCAGGCCAGGGGAGGCTGCCGCTCCTCAGTGGTTCTGTAGGGAACAGGGAGCCCAGGCGAGGGTCCTAAGCGTCCGGAAAAGCCTACTAACGTTCAAATGATGCGGAACTGCCACTAAGACCCCATGGTAACTGCTCCACGCTCCCGCTTCAGCAGGGCAAGTCAAGGCCTCACCTGAGGTAAGTACTCATGTCCAGTTTCCCTTTAGCTCTAGAGCATGACAGGATGAGCTCCTAACCAGGCTACGCAAGCACGCTGTTTTTCAGCGAAAAGTCCTTTTCTTCCCAGGGAGCTGCTTACAGTGTCTACGGGCCCGTCAGAAACACTGTGTTTTAGGAACCTGCAAGGCAGCATGAAAGGAGCTTTCAAAATGGGCAAGCAGGACTTGCCTGGCGGCACAGTGTGTGAGACTCAGCCTGCCGATGCAGGGGACACGGGTTCGCGCCCCGGTCCGGGAAGATCCCACATGCCGCCGAGCGACTGGGCCGGTGAGCCACGGCCGCTGAGCCTGTGCGTCCGTAGCCTCTGCCCCGCAACGGGGGATACCACCACAGTGAGAGGCCCGCATACCCAAAAAGATAATAATAATAATAAAAAGAATCCAGAACTGCCACGAAGAGCTCATGGAAACTGCTGTATGCGTCCGCTTCAGCAGGGCCATTCAGAGACTCCCGTCGAGGCAAGAGCTCACGTTGGCGCTACGCTTAGTTATCCGGGATCACAGCACGAGCTCCCTACCAGGCCTTGGAGGCACCATGTGTTAGTGGAGAAAAACTCCCTTTCTTCTCAAAGCCAGGCCTACAGTTTCTACAGGCCCCTCCAAAAGTCTGCCTCTCCGGGATAGTCAAGGCCCCGTGAATTGAACTTTCCAAACGGGAAACACGGCTTGTGCCATCAGGCCCGCATTTGCACGTAGACACGCAGTTATGCTTACCTGTAGATGTAACATGTCAAAAGAGAGAAGGTGCACAATGGGCCCTTCCCTGAATCAACGTCTTTACGCAGGGTCTTTTGCGTGTAGCAAATCGCCTCAAACGAGACAGGCTCTAGTGAGGCCTCTAAGCAGTTCCTCTCCCCAAACCCTGCAGTTTTACACGAAGAACTCTGCCTTACTCGCAGGAGGAACACGAGCAGCATTTCTCGAACCACAGTGTACACAGTGGGCCCTTCCCCGACTGAACTTGTAGACGCAGGGTGTCCCGGGTGGGGCGATCTGCCTCAACCACGGCAGGCTCTAGTTAGGCCTATCAGCATTTGCCTCTCCCGGAAGGGCGCAGTGTTACACCAAGAGCTGTGCTTTACTTGCAGTTGGAACACAAGCAGACTTCTCCTCGTGTAGCGTCACCTCGGAAGGAGGTCGTTAAAGGACTGCTAAGCAGACTGTCTCCCCAGTGCAGCTCAGAGATGGGCAAGGGAGGAAAACTTGCATGGCACAGTGTACCTGCCAGAAATGTGTGCCTGATGCTGTCGGGTTTCTGAGGACATATAGCAGTCCCAAGGGAAAGTGCTGTGTGTCGTCCTTCGCTCGGCATACACAGAGGGCCTCTGAAGGGCCTACTGGCCTGGGTGTTGCCCCGCAGGCCCAGAGGGGCGGCGAGGTCCTCGGTGATGTTGTAGGGAAACGGGTGCACCCCCGAAGGGTCTCGGAGTCCTGACACGGGTACCAGAGTTCAAAGAAAGCACCACAGTGACGAAGACCTCAAAGAACTCCTGTGGGCTCCGTTCCTGCAGGGCCACTCTAGGCCTTACCTTGACGTAAGGACTCACATCGAATTTTCCTTTCGCTGTAGAGCATGACAGGATGAGCTCCTCACCAGGATATGGAAGCACCCTGTCTCTTTAGAGAAAATTCCTTTCCTTCATGGAGTCCTGCATACCGGGTCTACAGGCCCGTCAAAAACACTGTTTTCTCGGAAGCTTCAAGGCAGCATGAATGGGGATTTCAAGAGGGGAAAGCAGGGCTTGTGCCAGCAGGCCCCCATTTCCAGTGAACACGCAGCCTCTATCCTTGCGCTTTCTCACAAATCATAAGACACTCTAGGGGCACACTGGTCACACTTGCCTGAATCCACTTTTCTGCACAGGGTGTTCTGCACGGAGCGAGCTCCCTCGTCCAAGGATCGTGCGAGGAAAGCTATCGGGCCTTGGCCACTTTTAAGTCCCACAGAATGACAGGAAGAACTGTGCTTTGGTTGCAGTCGGAATGCAAGCCGACTTACTCCCGTCGCTGTGGGGTCTTCGGGTGTGAGTTCCTAGAAGGAATGCGAAGCAGATTGTTTTTCTAAGTACAGCTCAGATGAGGGCAACGAGGCAGACTTCCATGGCATGTAGGACGGGAGCAAAGAGATGTCCTGCAGCTGTTGGATGGCTGAGGAAGTCTAGCTGTCCCAAGGACGAGTGCCGTGTGTCGCCCTACACTGGGCGTACACAGAGTGACGCTGAAGAAAGGGCTTCCCGGCCTGGATGTTTCTGAGCAGGCCAGGGGAGGCTGCCGCTCCTCAGTGGTTCTGTAGGGAACAGGGAGCCCAGGCGAGGGTCCTAAGCGTCCGGAAAAGCCTACTAACGTTCAAATGATGCGGAACTGCCACTAAGACCCCATGGTAACTGCTCCACGCTCCCGCTTCAGCAGGGCAAGTCAAGGCCTCACCTGAGGTAAGTACTCATGTCCAGTTTCCCTTTAGCTCTAGAGCATGACAGGATGAGCTCCTAACCAGGCTACGCAAGCACGCTGTTTTTCAGCGAAAAGTCCTTTTCTTCCCAGGGAGCTGCTTACAGTGTCTACGGGCCCGTCAGAAACACTGTGTTTTAGGAACCTGCAAGGCAGCATGAAAGGAGCTTTCAAAATGGGCAAGCAGGACTTGCCTGGCGGCACAGTGTGTGAGACTCAGCCTGCCGATGCAGGGGACACGGGTTCGCGCCCCGGTCCGGGAAGATCCCACATGCCGCCGAGCGACTGGGCCGGTGAGCCACGGCCGCTGAGCCTGTGCGTCCGTAGCCTCTGCCCCGCAACGGGGGATACCACCACAGTGAGAGGCCCGCATACCCAAAAAGATAATAATAATAATAATAAAAAGAATCCAGAACTGCCACGAAGAGCTCATGGAAACTGCTGTATGCGTCCGCTTCAGCAGGGCCATTCAGAGACTCCCGTCGAGGCAAGAGCTCACGTTGGCGCTACGCTTAGTTATCCGGGATCACAGCACGAGCTCCCTACCAGGCCTTGGAGGCACCATGTGTTAGTGGAGAAAAACTCCCTTTCTTCTCAAAGCCAGGCCTACAGTTTCTACAGGCCCCTCCAAAAGTCTGCCTCTCCGGGATAGTCAAGGCCCCGTGAATTGAACTTTCCAAACGGGAAACACGGCTTGTGCCATCAGGCCCGCATTTGCACGTAGACACGCAGTTATGCTTACCTGTAGATGTAACATGTCAAAAGAGAGAAGGTGCACAATGGGCCCTTCCCTGAATCAACGTCTTTACGCAGGGTCTTTGGCGTGTAGCAAATCGCCTCAAACGAGACAGGCTCTAGTGAGGCCTCTAAGCAGTTCCTCTCCCCAAACCCTGCAGTTTTACACGAAGAACTCTGCCTTACTTGCAGGAGGAACACGAGCAGCATTTCTCGAACCGCAGTGTACACAATGGGCCCTTCCCCGACTGAACTTGTAGACGCAGGGTGTCCCGGGTGGGGCGATCTGCCTCAACCACGGCAGGCTCTAGTTAGGCCTATCAGCATTTGCCTCTCCCGGAAGGGCGCAGTGTTACACCAAGAGCTGTGCTGTACTTGCAGTTGGAACACAAGCGGACTTCTCCTCGTGTAGCGTCACCTCGGAAGGAGGTCGTTAGAGGACTGCTAAGCAGACTGTCTCCCCAGTGCAGCTCAGAGATGGGCAAGGGAGGAAAACTTGCATGGCACAGTGTACCTGCCAGAAATGTGTTCCTGATGCTGTCGGGTTTCTGAGGACATATAGCAGTCCCAAGGGAAAGTGCTGTGTGTCGTCCTTCGCTCGGCATACACAGAGGGCCTCTGAAGGGCCTACTGGCCTGGGTGTTGCCCCGCAGGCCCAGAGGGGCGGCGAGGTCCTCGGTGATGTTGTAGGGAAACGGGTGCACCCCCGAAGGGTCTCGGAGTCCTGACACGGGTACCAGAGTTCAAAGAAAGCACCACAGTGACGAAGACCTCAAAGAACTCCTGTGGGCTCCGTTCCTGCAGGGCCACTCTAGGCCTTACCTTGACGTAAGGACTCACATCGAATTTTCCTTTCGCTGTAGAGCATGACAGGATGAGCTCCTCACCAGGATATGGAAGCACCCTGTCTCTTTAGAGAAAATTCCTTTCCTTCATGGAGTCCTGCATACCGGGTCTACAGGCCCGTCAAAAACACTGTTTTCTCGGAAGCTTCAAGGCAGCATGAATGGGGATTTCAAGAGGGGAAAGCAGGGCTTGTGCCAGCAGGCCCCCATTTCCAGTGAACACGCAGCCTCTATCCTTGCGCTTTCTCACAAATCATAAGACACTCTAGGGGCACACTGGTCACACTTGCCTGAATCCACTTTTCTGCACAGGGTGTTCTGCACGGAGCGAGCTCCCTCGTCCAAGGATCGTGCGAGGAAAGCTATCGGGCCTTGGCCACTTTTAAGTCCCACAGAATGACAGGAAGAACTGTGCTTTGGTTGCAGTCGGAATGCAAGCCGACTTACTCCCGTCGCTGTGGGGTCTTCGGGTGTGAGTTCCTAGAAGGAATGCGAAGCAGATTGTTTTTCTAAGTACAGCTCAGATGAGGGCAACGAGGCAGACTTCCATGGCATGTAGGACGGGAGCAAAGAGATGTCCTGCAGCTGTTGGATGGCTGAGGAAGTCTAGCTGTCCCAAGGACGAGTGCCGTGTGTCGCCCTACACTGGGCGTACACAGAGTGACGCTGAAGAAAGGGCTTCCCGGCCTGGATGTTTCTGAGCAGGCCAGGGGAGGCTGCCGCTCCTCAGTGGTTCTGTAGGGAACAGGGAGCCCAGGCGAGGGTCCTAAGCGTCCGGAAAAGCCTACTAACGTTCAAATGATGCGGAACTGCCACTAAGACCCCATGGTAACTGCTCCACGCTCCCGCTTCAGCAGGGCAAGTCAAGGCCTCACCTGAGGTAAGTACTCATGTCCAGTTTCCCTTTAGCTCTAGAGCATGACAGGATGAGCTCCTAACCAGGCTACGCAGGCACGCTGTTTTTCAGCGAAAAGTCCTTTTCTTCCCAGGGAGCTGCTTACAGTGTCTACGGGCCCGTCAGAAACACTGTGTTTTAGGAACCTGCAAGGCAGCATGAAAGGAGCTTTCAAAATGGGCAAGCAGGACTTGCCTGGCGGCACAGTGTGTGAGACTCAGCCTGCCGATGCAGGGGACACGGGTTCGCGCCCCGGTCCGGGAAGATCCCACATGCCGCCGAGCGACTGGGCCGGTGAGCCACGGCCGCTGAGCCTGTGCGTCCGTAGCCTCTGCCCCGCAACGGGGGATACCACCACAGTGAGAGGCCCGCATACCCAAAAAGATAATAATAATAATAATAAAAAGAATCCAGAACTGCCACGAAGAGCTCATGGAAACTGCTGTATGCGTCCGCTTCAGCAGGGCCATTCAGAGACTCCCGTCGAGGCAAGAGCTCACGTTGGCGCTACGCTTAGTTATCCGGGATCACAGCACGAGCTCCCTACCAGGCCTTGGAGGCACCATGTGTTAGTGGAGAAAAACTCCCTTTCTTCTCAAAGCCAGGCCTACAGTTTCTACAGGCCCCTCCAAAAGTCTGCCTCTCCGGGATAGTCAAGGCCCCGTGAATTGAACTTTCCAAACGGGAAACACGGCTTGTGCCATCAGGCCCGCATTTGCACATAGACACGCAGTTATGCTTACCTGTAGATGTAACATGTCAAAAGAGAGAAGGTGCACAATGGGCCCTTCCCTGAATCAACGTCTTTACGCAGGGTCTTTGGCGTGTAGCAAATCGCCTCAAACGAGACAGGCTCTAGTGAGGCCTCTAAGCAGTTCCTCTCCCCAAACCCTGCAGTTTTACACGAAGAACTCTGCCTTACTTGCAGGAGGAACACGAGCAGCATTTCTCGAACCGCAGTGTACACAATGGGCCCTTCCCCGACTGAACTTGTAGACGCAGGGTGTCCCGGGTGGGGCGATCTGCCTCAACCACGGCAGGCTCTAGTTAGGCCTATCAGCATTTGCCTCTCCCGGAAGGGCGCAGTGTTACACCAAGAGCTGTGCTGTACTTGCAGTTGGAACACAAGCGGACTTCTCCTCGTGTAGCGTCACCTCGGAAGGAGGTCGTTAGAGGACTGCTAAGCAGACTGTCTCCCCAGTGCAGCTCAGAGATGGGCAAGGGAGGAAAACTTGCATGGCACAGTGTACCTGCCAGAAATGTGTTCCTGATGCTGTCGGGTTTCTGAGGACATATAGCAGTCCCAAGGGAAAGTGCTGTGTGTCGTCCTTCGCTCGGCATACACAGAGGGCCTCTGAAGGGCCTACTGGCCTGGGTGTTGCCCCGCAGGCCCAGAGGGGCGGCGAGGTCCTCGGTGATGTTGTAGGGAAACGGGTGCACCCCCGAAGGGTCTCGGAGTCCTGACACGGGTACCAGAGTTCAAAGAAAGCACCACAGTGACGAAGACCTCAAAGAACTCCTGTGGGCTCCGTTCCTGCAGGGCCACTCTAGGCCTTACCTTGACGTAAGGACTCACATCGAATTTTCCTTTCGCTGTAGAGCATGACAGGATGAGCTCCTCACCAGGATATGGAAGCACCCTGTCTCTTTAGAGAAAATTCCTTTCCTTCATGGAGTCCTGCATACCGGGTCTACAGGCCCGTCAAAAACACTGTTTTCTCGGAAGCTTCAAGGCAGCATGAATGGGGATTTCAAGAGGGGAAAGCAGGGCTTGTGCCAGCAGGCCCCCATTTCCAGTGAACACGCAGCCTCTATCCTTGCGCTTTCTCACAAATCATAAGACACTCTAGGGGCACACTGGTCACACTTGCCTGAATCCACTTTTCTGCACAGGGTGTTCTGCACGGAGCGAGCTCCCTCGTCCAAGGATCGTGCGAGGAAAGCTATCGGGCCTTGGCCACTTTTAAGTCCCACAGAATGACAGGAAGAACTGTGCTTTGGTTGCAGTCGGAATGCAAGCCGACTTACTCCCGTCGCTGTGGGGTCTTCGGGTGTGAGTTCCTAGAAGGAATGCGAAGCAGATTGTTTTTCTAAGTACAGCTCAGATGAGGGCAACGAGGCAGACTTCCATGGCATGTAGGACGGGAGCAAAGAGATGTCCTGCAGCTGTTGGATGGCTGAGGAAGTCTAGCTGTCCCAAGGACGAGTGCCGTGTGTCGCCCTACACTGGGCGTACACAGAGTGACGCTGAAGAAAGGGCTTCCCGGCCTGGATGTTTCTGAGCAGGCCAGGGGAGGCTGCCGCTCCTCAGTGGTTCTGTAGGGAACAGGGAGCCCAGGCGAGGGTCCTAAGCGTCCGGAAAAGCCTACTAACGTTCAAATGATGCGGAACTGCCACTAAGACCCCATGGTAACTGCTCCACGCTCCCGCTTCAGCAGGGCAAGTCAAGGCCTCACCTGAGGTAAGTACTCATGTCCAGTTTCCCTTTAGCTCTAGAGCATGACAGGATGAGCTCCTAACCAGGCTACGCAAGCACGCTGTTTTTCAGCGAAAAGTCCTTTTCTTCCCAGGGAGCTGCTTACAGTGTCTACGGGCCCGTCAGAAACACTGTGTTTTAGGAACCTGCAAGGCAGCATGAAAGGAGCTTTCAAAATGGGCAAGCAGGACTTGCCTGGCGGCACAGTGTGTGAGACTCAGCCTGCCGATGCAGGGGACACGGGTTCGCGCCCCGGTCCGGGAAGATCCCACATGCCGCCGAGCGACTGGGCCGGTGAGCCACGGCCGCTGAGCCTGTGCGTCCGTAGCCTCTGCCCCGCAACGGGGGATACCACCACAGTGAGAGGCCCGCATACCCAAAAAGATAATAATAATAATAATAAAAAGAATCCAGAACTGCCACGAAGAGCTCATGGAAACTGCTGTATGCGTCCGCTTCAGCAGGGCCATTCAGAGACTCCCGTCGAGGCAAGAGCTCACGTTGGCGCTACGCTTAGTTATCCGGGATCACAGCACGAGCTCCCTACCAGGCCTTGGAGGCACCATGTGTTAGTGGAGAAAAACTCCCTTTCTTCTCAAAGCCAGGCCTACAGTTTCTACAGGCCCCTCCAAAAGTCTGCCTCTCCGGGATAGTCAAGGCCCCGTGAATTGAACTTTCCAAACGGGAAACACGGCTTGTGCCATCAGGCCCGCATTTGCACGTAGACACGCAGTTATGCTTACCTGTAGATGTAACATGTCAAAAGAGAGAAGGTGCACAATGGGCCCTTCCCTGAATCAACGTCTTTACGCAGGGTCTTTGGCGTGTAGCAAATCGCCTCAAACGAGACAGGCTCTAGTGAGGCCTCTAAGCAGTTCCTCTCCCCAAACCCTGCAGTTTTACACGAAGAACTCTGCCTTACTTGCAGGAGGAACACGAGCAGCATTTCTCGAACCGCAGTGTACACAATGGGCCCTTCCCCGACTGAACTTGTAGACGCAGGGTGTCCCGGGTGGGGCGATCTGCCTCAACCACGGCAGGCTCTAGTTAGGCCTATCAGCATTTGCCTCTCCCGGAAGGGCGCAGTGTTACACCAAGAGCCGTGCTTTACTTGCAGTTGGAACACAAGCGGACTTCTCCTCGTGTAGCGTCACCTCGGAAGGAGGTCGTTAGAGGACTGCTAAGCAGACTGTCTCCCCAGTGCAGCTCAGAGATGGGCAAGGGAGGAAAACTTGCATGGCACAGTGTACCTGCCAGAAATGTGTTCCTGATGCTGTCGGGTTTCTGAGGACATATAGCAGTCCCAAGGGAAAGTGCTGTGTGTCGTCCTTCGCTCGGCATACACAGAGGGCCTCTGAAGGGCCTACTGGCCTGGGTGTGGCCCCGCAGGCCCAGAGGGGCGGCGAGGTCCTCGGTGATGTTGTAGGGAAACGGGTGCACCCCCGAAGGGTCTCGGAGTCCTGACACGGGTACCAGAGTTCAAAGAAAGCACCACAGTGACGAAGACCTCAAAGAACTCCTGTGGGCTCCGTTCCTGCAGGGCCACTCTAGGCCTTACCTTGACGTAAGGACTCACATCGAATTTTCCTTTCGCTGTAGAGCATGACAGGATGAGCTCCTCACCAGGATATGGAAGCACCCTGTCTCTTTAGAGAAAATTCCTTTCCTTCATGGAGTCCTGCATACCGGGTCTACAGGCCCGTCAAAAACACTGTTTTCTCGGAAGCTTCAAGGCAGCATGAATGGGGATTTCAAGAGGGGAAAGCAGGGCTTGTGCCAGCAGGCCCCCATTTCCAGTGAACACGCAGCCTCTATCCTTGCGCTTTCTCACAAATCATAAGACACTCTAGGGGCACACTGGTCACACTTGCCTGAATCCACTTTTCTGCACAGGGTGTTCTGCACGGAGCGAGCTCCCTCGTCCAAGGATCGTGCGAGGAAAGCTATCGGGCCTTGGCCACTTTTAAGTCCCACAGAATGACAGGAAGAACTGTGCTTTGGTTGCAGTCGGAATGCAAGCCGACTTACTCCCGTCGCTGTGGGGTCTTCGGGTGTGAGTTCCTAGAAGGAATGCGAAGCAGATTGTTTTTCTAAGTACAGCTCAGATGAGGGCAACGAGGCAGACTTCCATGGCATGTAGGACGGGAGCAAAGAGATGTCCTGCAGCTGTTGGATGGCTGAGGAAGTCTAGCTGTCCCAAGGACGAGTGCCGTGTGTCGCCCTACACTGGGCGTACACAGAGTGACGCTGAAGAAAGGGCTTCCCGGCCTGGATGTTTCTGAGCAGGCCAGGGGAGGCTGCCGCTCCTCAGTGGTTCTGTAGGGAACAGGGAGCCCAGGCGAGGGTCCTAAGCGTCCGGAAAAGCCTACTAACGTTCAAATGATGCGGAACTGCCACTAAGACCCCATGGTAACTGCTCCACGCTCCCGCTTCAGCAGGGCAAGTCAAGGCCTCACCTGAGGTAAGTACTCATGTCCAGTTTCCCTTTAGCTCTAGAGCATGACAGGATGAGCTCCTAACCAGGCTACGCAGGCACGCTGTTTTTCAGCGAAAAGTCCTTTTCTTCCCAGGGAGCTGCTTACAGTGTCTACGGGCCCGTCAGAAACACTGTGTTTTAGGAACCTGCAAGGCAGCATGAAAGGAGCTTTCAAAATGGGCAAGCAGGACTTGCCTGGCGGCACAGTGTGTGAGACTCAGCCTGCCGATGCAGGGGACACGGGTTCGCGCCCCGGTCCGGGAAGATCCCACATGCCGCCGAGCGATTGGGCCGGTGAGCCACGGCCGCTGAGCCTGTGCGTCCGTAGCCTCTGCCCCGCAACGGGGGATACCACCACAGTGAGAGGCCCGCATACCCAAAAAGATAATAATAATAATAATAAAAAGAATCCAGAACTGCCACGAAGAGCTCATGGAAACTGCTGTATGCGTCTGCTTCAGCAGGGCCATTCAGAGACTCCCGTCGAGGCAAGAGCTCACGTTGGCGCTACGCTTAGTTATCCGGGATCACAGCACGAGCTCCCTACCAGGCCTTGGAGGCACCATGTGTTAGTGGAGAAAAACTCCCTTTCTTCTCAAAGCCAGGCCTACAGTTTCTACAGGCCCCTCCAAAAGTCTGCCTCTCCGGGATAGTCAAGGCCCCGTGAATTGAACTTTCCAAACGGGAAACACGGCTTGTGCCATCAGGCCCGCATTTGCACGTAGACACGCAGTTATGCTTACCTGTAGATGTAACATGTCAAAAGAGAGAAGGTGCACAATGGGCCCTTCCCTGAATCAATGTCTTTACGCAGGGTCTTTTGCGTGTAGCAAATCGCCTCAAACGAGACAGGCTCTAGTGAGGCCTCTAAGCAGTTCCTCTCCCCAAACCCTGCAGTTTTACACGAAGAACTCTGCCTTACTCGCAGGAGGAACACGAGCATCATTTCTCGAACCGCAGTGTACACAGTGGGCCCTTCCCCGACTGAACTTGTAGACGCAGGGTGTCCCGGGTGGGGCGATCTGCCTCAACCACGGCAGGCTCTAGTTAGGCCTATCAGCATTTGCCTCTCCCGGAAGGGCGCAGTGTTACACCAAGAGCCGTGCTTTACTTGCAGTTGGAACACAAGCGGACTTCTCCTCGTGTAGCGTCACCTCGGAAGGAGGTCGTTAGAGGACTGCTAAGCAGACTGTCTCCCCAGTGCAGCTCAGAGATGGGCAAGGGAGGAAAACTTGCATGGCACAGTGTACCTGCCAGAAATGTGTTCCTGATGCTGTCGGGTTTCTGAGGACATATAGCAGTCCCAAGGGAAAGTGCTGTGTGTCGTCCTTCGCTCGGCATACACAGAGGGCCTCTGAAGGGCCTACTGGCCTGGGTGTGGCCCCGCAGGCCCAGAGGGGCGGCGAGGTCCTCGGTGATGTTGTAGGGAAACGGGTGCACCCCCGAAGGGTCTCGGAGTCCTGACACGGGTACCAGAGTTCAAAGAAAGCACCACAGTGACGAAGACCTCAAAGAACTCCTGTGGGCTCCGTTCCTGCAGGGCCACTCTAGGCCTTACCTTGACGTAAGGACTCACATCGAATTTTCCTTTCGCTGTAGAGCATGACAGGATGAGCTCCTTACCAGGATATGGAAGCACCCTGTCTCTTTAGAGAAAATTCCTTTCCTTCATGGAGTCCTGCATACCGGGTCTACAGGCCCGTCAAAAACACTGTTTTCTCGGAAGCTTCAAGGCAGCATGAATGGGGATTTCAAGAGGGGAAAGCAGGGCTTGTGCCAGCAGGCCCCCATTTCCAGTGAACACGCAGCCTCTATCCTTGCGCTTTCTCACAAATCATAAGACACTCTAGGGGCACACTGGTCACACTTGCCTGAATCCACTTTTCTGCACAGGGTGTTCTGCACGGAGCGAGCTCCCTCGTCCAAGGATCGTGCGAGGAAAGCTATCGGGCCTTGGCCACTTTTAAGTCCCACAGAATGACAGGAAGAACTGTGCTTTGGTTGCAGTCGGAATGCAAGCCGACTTACTCCCGTCGCTGTGGGGTCTTCGGGTGTGAGTTCCTAGAAGGAATGCGAAGCAGATTGTTTTTCTAAGTACAGCTCAGATGAGGGCAACGAGGCAGACTTCCATGGCATGTAGGACGGGAGCAAAGAGATGTCCTGCAGCTGTTGGATGGCTGAGGAAGTCTAGCTGTCCCAAGGACGAGTGCCGTGTGTCGCCCTACACTGGGCGTACACAGAGTGACGCTGAAGAAAGGGCTTCCCGGCCTGGATGTTTCTGAGCAGGCCAGGGGAGGCTGCCGCTCCTCAGTGGTTCTGTAGGGAACAGGGAGCCCAGGCGAGGGTCCTAAGCGTCCGGAAAAGCCTACTAACGTTCAAATGATGCGGAACTGCCACTAAGACCCCATGGTAACTGCTCCACGCTCCCGCTTCAGCAGGGCAAGTCAAGGCCTCACCTGAGGTAAGTACTCATGTCCAGTTTCCCTTTAGCTCTAGAGCATGACAGGATGAGCTCCTAACCAGGCTACGCAAGCACGCTGTTTTTCAGCGAAAAGTCCTTTTCTTCCCAGGGAGCTGCTTACAGTGTCTACGGGCCCGTCAGAAACACTGTGTTTTAGGAACCTGCAAGGCAGCATGAAAGGAGCTTTCAAAATGGGCAAGCAGGACTTGCCTGGCGGCACAGTGTGTGAGACTCAGCCTGCCGATGCAGGGGACACGGGTTCGCGCCCCGGTCCGGGAAGATCCCACATGCCGCCGAGCGACTGGGCCGGTGAGCCACGGCCGCTGAGCCTGTGCGTCCGTAGCCTCTGCCCCGCAACGGGGGATACCACCACAGTGAGAGGCCCGCATACCCAAAAAGATAATAATAATAATAATAAAAAGAATCCAGAACTGCCACGAAGAGCTCATGGAAACTGCTGTATGCGTCCGCTTCAGCAGGGCCATTCAGAGACTCCCGTCGAGGCAAGAGCTCACGTTGGCGCTACGCTTAGTTATCCGGGATCACAGCACGAGCTCCCTACCAGGCCTTGGAGGCACCATGTGTTAGTGGAGAAAAACTCCCTTTCTTCTCAAAGCCAGGCCTACAGTTTCTACAGGCCCCTCCAAAAGTCTGCCTCTCCGGGATAGTCAAGGCCCCGTGAATTGAACTTTCCAAACGGGAAACACGGCTTGTGCCATCAGGCCCGCATTTGCACGTAGACACGCAGTTATGCTTACCTGTAGATGTAACATGTCAAAAGAGAGAAGGTGCACAATGGGCCCTTCCCTGAATCAACGTCTTTACGCAGGGTCTTTTGCGTGTAGCAAATCGCCTCAAACGAGACAGGCTCTAGTGAGGCCTCTAAGCAGTTCCTCTCCCCAAACCCTGCACTTTTACACGAAGAACTCTGCCTTACTCGCAGGAGGAACACGAGCAGCATTTCTCGAACCGCAGTGTACACAGTGGGCCCTTCCCCGACTGAACTTGTAGACGCAGGGTGTCCCGGGTGGGGCGATCTGCCTCAACCACGGCAGGCTCTAGTTAGGCCTATCAGCATTTGCCTCTCCCGGAAGGGCGCAGTGTTACACCAAGAGCTGTGCTTTACTTGCAGTTGGAACACAAGCGGACTTCTCCTCGTGTAGCGTCACCTCGGAAGGAGGTCGTTAAAGGACTGCTAAGCAGACTGTCTCCCCAGTGCAGCTCAGAGATGGGCAAGGGAGGAAAACTTGCATGGCACAGTGTACCTGCCAGAAATGTGTTCCTGATGCTGTCGGGTTTCTGAGGACATATAGCAGTCCCAAGGGAAAGTGCTGTGTGTCGTCCTTCGCTCGGCATACACAGAGGGCCTCTGAAGGGCCTACTGGCCTGGGTGTGGCCCCGCAGGCCCAGAGGGGCGGCGAGGTCCTCGGTGATGTTGTAGGGAAACGGGTGCACCCCCGAAGGGTCTCGGAGTCCTGACACGGGTACCAGAGTTCAAAGAAAGCACCACAGTGACGAAGACCTCAAAGAACTCCTGTGGGCTCCGTTCCTGCAGGGCCACTCTAGGCCTTACCTTGACGTAAGGACTCACATCGAATTTTCCTTTCGCTGTAGAGCATGACAGGATGAGCTCCTCACCAGGATATGGAAGCACCCTGTCTCTTTAGAGAAAATTCCTTTCCTTCATGGAGTCCTGCATACCGGGTCTACAGGCCCGTCAAAAACACTGTTTTCTCGGAAGCTTCAAGGCAGCATGAATGGGGATTTCAAGAGGGGAAAGCAGGGCTTGTGCCAGCAGGCCCCCATGTCCAGTGAACACGCAGCCTCTATCCTTGCGCTTTCTCACAAATCATAAGACACTCTAGGGGCACACTGGTCACACTTGCCTGAATCCACTTTTCTGCACAGGGTGTTCTGCACGGAGCGAGCTCCCTCGTCCAAGGATCGTGCGAGGAAAGCTATCGGGCCTTGGCCACTTTTAAGTCCCACAGAATGACAGGAAGAACTGTGCTTTGGTTGCAGTCGGAATGCAAGCCGACTTACTCCCGTCGCTGTGGGGTCTTCGGGTGTGAGTTCCTAGAAGGAATGCGAAGCAGATTGTTTTTCTAAGTACAGCTCAGATGAGGGCAACGAGGCAGACTTCCATGGCATGTAGGACGGGAGCAAAGAGATGTCCTGCAGCTGTTGGATGGCTGAGGAAGTCTAGCTGTCCCAAGGACGAGTGCCGTGTGTCGCCCTACACTGGGCGTACACAGAGTGACGCTGAAGAAAGGGCTTCCCGGCCTGGATGTTTCTGAGCAGGCCAGGGGAGGCTGCCGCTCCTCAGTGGTTCTGTAGGGAACAGGGAGCCCAGGCGAGGGTCCTAAGCGTCCGGAAAAGCCTACTAACGTTCAAATGATGCGGAACTGCCACTAAGACCCCATGGTAACTGCTCCACGCTCCCGCTTCAGCAGGGCAAGTCAAGGCCTCACCTGAGGTAAGTACTCATGTCCAGTTTCCCTTTAGCTCTAGAGCATGACAGGATGAGCTCCTAACCAGGCTACGCAAGCACGCTGTTTTTCAGCGAAAAGTCCTTTTCTTCCCAGGGAGCTGCTTACAGTGTCTACGGGCCCATCAGAAACACTGTGTTTTAGGAACCTGCAAGGCAGCATGAAAGGAGCTTTCAAAATGGGCAAGCAGGACTTGCCTGGCGGCACAGTGTGTGAGACTCAGCCTGCCGATGCAGGGGACACGGGTTCGCGCCCCGGTCCGGGAAGATCCCACATGCCGCCGAGCGACTGGGCCGGTGAGCCACGGCCGCTGAGCCTGTGCGTCCGTAGCCTCTGCCCCGCAACGGGGGATACCACCACAGTGAGAGGCCCGCATACCCAAAAAGATAATAATAATAATAATAAAAAGAATCCAGAACTGCCACGAAGAGCTCATGGAAACTGCTGTATGCGTCCGCTTCAGCAGGGCCATTCAGAGACTCCCGTCGAGGCAAGAGCTCACGTTGGCGCTACGCTTAGTTATCCGGGATCACAGCACGAGCTCCCTACCAGGCCTTGGAGGCACCATGTGTTAGTGGAGAAAAACTCCCTTTCTTCTCAAAGCCAGGCCTACAGTTTCTACAGGCCCCTCCAAAAGTCTGCCTCTCCGGGATAGTCAAGGCCCCGTGAATTGAACTTTCCAAACGGGAAACACGGCTTGTGCCATCAGGCCCGCATTTGCACGTAGACACGCAGTTATGCTTACCTGTAGATGTAACATGTCAAAAGAGAGAAGGTGCACAATGGGCCCTTCCCTGAATCAACGTCTTTACGCAGGGTCTTTGGCGTGTAGCAAATCGCCTCAAACGAGACAGGCTCTAGTGAGGCCTCTAAGCAGTTCCTCTCCCCAAACCCTGCAGTTTTACACGAAGAACTCTGCCTTACTCGCAGGAGGAACACGAGCAGCATTTCTCGAACCGCAGTGTACACAGTGGGCCCTTCCCCGACTGAACTTGTAGACGCAGGGTGTCCCGGGTGGGGCGATCTGCCTCAACCACGGCAGGCTCTAGTTAGGCCTATCAGCATTTGCCTCTCCCGGAAGGGCGCAGTGTTACACCAAGAGCCGTGCTTTACTTGCAGTTGGAACACAAGCGGACTTCTCCTCGTGTAGCGTCACCTCGGAAGGAGGTCGTTAAAGGACTGCTAAGCAGACTGTCTCCCCAGTGCAGCTCAGAGATGGGCAAGGGAGGAAAACTTGCATGGCACAGTGTACCTGCCAGAAATGTGTTCCTGATGCTGTCGGGTTTCTGAGGACATATAGCAGTCCCAAGGGAAAGTGCTGTGTGTCGTCCTTCGCTCGGCATACACAGAGGGCCTCTGAAGGGCCTACTGGCCTGGGTGTTGCCCCGCAGGCCCAGAGGGGCGGCGAGGTCCTCGGTGATGTTGTAGGGAAACGGGTGCACCCCCGAAGGGTCTCGGAGTCCTGACACGGGTACCAGAGTTCAAAGAAAGCACCACAGTGACGAAGACCTCAAAGAACTCCTGTGGGCTCCGTTCCTGCAGGGCCACTCTAGGCCTTACCTTGACGTAAGGACTCACATCGAATTTTCCTTTCGCTGTAGAGCATGACAGGATGAGCTCCTCACCAGGATATGGAAGCACCCTGTCTCTTTAGAGAAAATTCCTTTCCTTCATGGAGTCCTGCATACCGGGTCTACAGGCCCGTCAAAAACACTGTTTTCTCGGAAGCTTCAAGGCAGCATGAATGGGGATTTCAAGAGGGGAAAGCAGGGCTTGTGCCAGCAGGCCCCCATTTCCAGTGAACACGCAGCCTCTATCCTTGCGCTTTCTCACAAATCATAAGACACTCTAGGGGCACACTGGTCACACTTGCCTGAATCCACTTTTCTGCACAGGGTGTTCTGCACGGAGCGAGCTCCCTCGTCCAAGGATCGTGCGAGGAAAGCTATCGGGCCTTGGCCACTTTTAAGTCCCACAGAATGACAGGAAGAACTGTGCTTTGGTTGCAGTCGGAATGCAAGCCGACTTACTCCCGTCGCTGTGGGGTCTTCGGGTGTGAGTTCCTAGAAGGAATGCGAAGCAGATTGTTTTTCTAAGTACAGCTCAGATGAGGGCAACGAGGCAGACTTCCATGGCATGTAGGACGGGAGCAAAGAGATGTCCTGCAGCTGTTGGATGGCTGAGGAAGTCTAGCTGTCCCAAGGACGAGTGCCGTGTGTCGCCCTACACTGGGCGTACACAGAGTGACGCTGAAGAAAGGGCTTCCCGGCCTGGATGTTTCTGAGCAGGCCAGGGGAGGCTGCCGCTCCTCAGTGGTTCTGTAGGGAACAGGGAGCCCAGGCGAGGGTCCTAAGCGTCCGGAAAAGCCTACTAACGTTCAAATGATGCGGAACTGCCACTAAGACCCCATGGTAACTGCTCCACGCTCCCGCTTCAGCAGGGCAAGTCAAGGCCTCACCTGAGGTAAGTACTCATGTCCAGTTTCCCTTTAGCTCTAGAGCATGACAGGATGAGCTCCTAACCAGGCTACGCAGGCACGCTGTTTTTCAGCGCAAAGTCCTTTTCTTCCCAGGGAGCTGCTTACAGTGTCTACGGGCCCGTCAGAAACACTGTGTTTTAGGAACCTGCAAGGCAGCATGAAAGGAGCTTTCAAAATGGGCAAGCAGGACTTGCCTGGCGGCACAGTGTGTGAGACTCAGCCTGCCGATGCAGGGGACACGGGTTCGCGCCCCGGTCCGGGAAGATCCCACATGCCGCCGAGCGACTGGGCCGGTGAGCCACGGCCGCTGAGCCTGTGCGTCCGTAGCCTCTGCCCCGCAACGGGGGATACCACCACAGTGAGAGGCCCGCATACCCAAAAAGATAATAATAATAATAATAAAAAGAATCCAGAACTGCCACGAAGAGCTCATGGAAACTGCTGTATGCGTCCGCTTCAGCAGGGCCATTCAGAGACTCCCGTCGAGGCAAGAGCTCACGTTGGCGCTACGCTTAGTTATCCGGGATCACAGCACGAGCTCCCTACCAGGCCTTGGAGGCACCATGTGTTAGTGGAGAAAAACTCCCTTTCTTCTCAAAGCCAGGCCTACAGTTTCTACAGGCCCCTCCAAAAGTCTGCCTCTCCGGGATAGTCAAGGCCCCGTGAATTGAACTTTCCAAACGGGAAACACGGCTTGTGCCATCAGGCCCGCATTTGCACGTAGACACGCAGTTATGCTTACCTGTAGATGTAACATGTCAAAAGAGAGAAGGTGCACAATGGGCCCTTCCCTGAATCAACGTCTTTACGCAGGGTCTTTGGCGTGTAGCAAATCGCCTCAAACCAGACAGGCTCTAGTGAGGCCTCTAAGCAGTTCCTCTCCCCAAACCCTGCACTTTTACACGAAGAACTCTGCCTTACTCGCAGGAGGAACACGAGCAGCATTTCTCGAACCGCAGTGTACACAGTGGGCCCTTCCCCGACTGAACTTGTAGACGCAGGGTGTCCCGGGTGGGGCGATCTGCCTCAACCACGGCAGGCTCTAGTTAGGCCTATCAGCATTTGCCTCTCCCGGAAGGGCGCAGTGTTACACCAAGAGCTGTGCTTTACTTGCAGTTGGAACACAAGCGGACTTCTCCTCGTGTAGCGTCACCTCGGAAGGAGGTCATTAAAGGACTGCTAAGCAGACTGTCTCCCCAGTGCAGCTCAGAGATGGGCAAGGGAGGAAAACTTGCATGGCACAGTGTACCTGCCAGAAATGTGTTCCTGATGCTGTCGGGTTTCTGAGGACATATAGCAGTCCCAAGGGAAAGTGCTGTGTGTCGTCCTTCGCTCGGCATACACAGAGGGCCTCTGAAGGGCCTACTGGCCTGGGTGTTGCCCCGCAGGCCCAGAGGGGCGGCGAGGTCCTCGGTGATGTTGTAGGGAAACGGGTGCACCCCCGAAGGGTCTCGGAGTCCTGACACGGGTACCAGAGTTCAAAGAAAGCACCACAGTGACGAAGACCTCAAAGAACTCCTGTGGGCTCCGTTCCTGCAGGGCCACTCTAGGCCTTACCTTGACGTAAGGACTCACATCGAATTTTCCTTTCGCTGTAGAGCATGACAGGATGAGCTCCTCACCAGGATATGGAAGCACCCTGTCTCTTTAGAGAAAATTCCTTTCCTTCATGGAGTCCTGCATACCGGGTCTACAGGCCCGTCAAAAACACTGTTTTCTCGGAAGCTTCAAGGCAGCATGAATGGGGATTTCAAGAGGGGAAAGCAGGGCTTGTGCCAGCAGGCCCCCATTTCCAGTGAACACGCAGCCTCTATCCTTGCGCTTTCTCACAAATCATAAGACACTCTAGGGGCGCACTGGTCACACTTGCCTGAATCCACTTTTCTGCACAGGGTGTTCTGCACGGAGCGAGCTCCCTCGTCCAAGGATCGTGCGAGGAAAGCTATCGGGCCTTGGCCACTTTTAAGTCCCACAGAATGACAGGAAGAACTGTGCTTTGGTTGCAGTCGGAATGCAAGCCGACTTACTCCCGTCGCTGTGGGGTCTTCGGGTGTGAGTTCCTAGAAGGAATGCGAAGCAGATTGTTTTTCTAAGTACAGCTCAGATGAGGGCAACGAGGCAGACTTCCATGGCATGTAGGACGGGAGCAAAGAGATGTCCTGCAGCTGTTGGATGGCTGAGGAAGTCTAGCTGTCCCAAGGACGAGTGCCGTGTGTCGCCCTACACTGGGCGTACACAGAGTGACGCTGAAGAAAGGGCTTCCCGGCCTGGATGTTTCTGAGCAGGCCAGGGGAGGCTGCCGCTCCTCAGTGGTTCTGTAGGGAACAGGGAGCCCAGGCGAGGGTCCTAAGCGTCCGGAAAAGCCTACTAACGTTCAAATGATGCGGAACTGCCACTAAGACCCCATGGTAACTGCTCCACGCTCCCGCTTCAGCAGGGCAAGTCAAGGCCTCACCTGAGGTAAGTACTCATGTCCAGTTTCCCTTTAGCTCTAGAGCATGACAGGATGAGCTCCTAACCAGGCTACGCAGGCACGCTGTTTTTCAGCGAAAAGTCCTTTTCTTCCCAGGGAGCTGCTTACAGTGTCTACGGGCCCGTCAGAAACACTGTGTTTTAGGAACCTGCAAGGCAGCATGAAAGGAGCTTTCAAAATGGGCAAGCAGGACTTGCCTGGCGGCACAGTGTGTGAGACTCAGCCTGCCGATGCAGGGGACACGGGTTCGCGCCCCGGTCCGGGAAGATCCCACATGCCGCCGAGCGACTGGGCCGGTGAGCCACGGCCGCTGAGCCTGTGCGTCCGTAGCCTCTGCCCCGCAACGGGGGATACCACCACAGTGAGAGGCCCGCATACCCAAAAAGATAATAATAATAATAATAAAAAGAATCCAGAACTGCCACGAAGAGCTCATGGAAACTGCTGTATGCGTCCGCTTCAGCAGGGCTATTCAGAGACTCCCGTCGAGGCAAGAGCTCACGTTGGCGCTACGCTTAGTTATCCGGGATCACAGCACGAGCTCCCTACCAGGCCTTGGAGGCACCATGTGTTAGTGGAGAAAAACTCCCTTTCTTCTCAAAGCCAGGCCTACAGTTTCTACAGGCCCCTCCAAAAGTCTGCCTCTCCGGGATAGTCAAGGCCCCGTGAATTGAACTTTCCAAACGGGAAACACGGCTTGTGCCATCAGGCCCGCATTTGCACGTAGACACGCAGTTATGCTTACCTGTAGATGTAACATGTCAAAAGAGAGAAGGTGCACAATGGGCCCTTCCCTGAATCAACGTCTTTACGCAGGGTCTTTGGCGTGTAGCAAATCGCCTCAAACGAGACAGGCTCTAGTGAGGCCTCTAAGCAGTTCCTCTCCCCAAACCCTGCACTTTTACACGAAGAACTCTGCCTTACTTGCAGGAGGAACACGAGCAGCATTTCTCGAACCGCAGTGTACACAATGGGCCCTTCCCCGACTGAACTTGTAGACGCAGGGTGTCCCGGGTGGGGCGATCTGCCTCAACCACGGCAGGCTCTAGTTAGGCCTATCAGCATTTGCCTCTCCCGGAAGGGCGCAGTGTTACACCAAGAGCCGTGCTTTACTTGCAGTTGGAACACAAGCGGACTTCTCCTCGTGTAGCGTCACCTCGGAAGGAGGTCGTTAGAGGACTGCTAAGCAGACTGTCTCCCCAGTGCAGCTCAGAGATGGGCAAGGGAGGAAAACTTGCATGGCACAGTGTACCTGCCAGAAATGTGTTCCTGATGCTGTCGGGTTTCTGAGGACATATAGCAGTCCCAAGGGAAAGTGCTGTGTGTCGTCCTTCGCTCGGCATACACAGAGGGTCTCTGAAGGGCCTACTGGCCTGGGTGTGGCCCCGCAGGCCCAGAGGGGCGGCGAGGTCCTCGGTGATGTTGTAGGGAAACGGGTGCACCCCCGAAGGGTCTCGGAGTCCTGACACAGGTACCAGAGTTCAAAGAAAGCACCACAGTGACGAAGACCTCAAAGAACTCCTGTGGGCTCCGTTCCTGCAGGGCCACTCTAGGCCTTACCTTGACGTAAGGACTCACATCGAATTTTCCTTTCGCTGTAGAGCATGACAGGATGAGCTCCTCACCAGGATATGGAAGCACCCTGTCTCTTTAGAGAAAATTCCTTTCCTTCATGGAGTCCTGCATACCGGGTCTACAGGCCCGTCAAAAACACTGTTTTCTCGGAAGCTTCAAGGCAGCATGAATGGGGATTTCAAGAGGGGAAAGCAGGGCTTGTGCCAGCAGGCCCCCATGTCCAGTGAACACGCAGCCTCTATCCTTGCGCTTTCTCACAAATCATAAGACACTCTAGGGGCGCACTGGTCACACTTGCCTGAATCCACTTTTCTGCACAGGGTGTTCTGCACGGAGCGAGCTCCCTCGTCCAAGGATCGTGCGAGGAAAGCTATCGGGCCTCGGCCACTTTTAAGTCCCACAGAATGACAGGAAGAACTGTGCTTTGGTTGCAGTCGGAATGCAAGCCGACTTACTCCCGTCGCTGTGGGGTCTTCGGGTGTGAGTTCCTAGAAGGAATGCGAAGCAGATTGTTTTTCTAAGTACAGCTCAGATGAGGGCAACGAGGCAGACTTCCATGGCATGTAGGACGGGAGCAAAGAGATGTCCTGCAGCTGTTGGATGGCTGAGGAAGTCTAGCTGTCCCAAGGACGAGTGCCGTGTGTCGCCCTACACTGGGCGTACACAGAGTGACGCTGAAGAAAGGGCTTCCCGGCCTGGATGTTTCTGAGCAGGCCAGGGGAGGCTGCCGCTCCTCAGTGGTTCTGTAGGGAACAGGGAGCCCAGGCGAGGGTCCTAAGCGTCCGGAAAAGCCTACTAACGTTCAAATGATGCGGAACTGCCACTAAGACCCCATGGTAACTGCTCCACGCTCCCGCTTCAGCAGGGCAAGTCAAGGCCTCACCTGAGGTAAGTACTCATGTCCAGTTTCCCTTTAGCTCTAGAGCATGACAGGATGAGCTCCTAACCAGGCTACGCAGGCACGCTGTTTTTCAGCGAAAAGTCCTTTTCTTCCCAGGGAGCTGCTTACAGTGTCTACGGGCCCGTCAGAAACACTGTGTTTTAGGAACCTGCAAGGCAGCATGAAAGGAGCTTTCAAAATGGGCAAGCAGGACTTGCCTGGCGGCACAGTGTGTGAGACTCAGCCTGCCGATGCAGGGGACACGGGTTCGCGCCCCGGTCCGGGAAGATCCCACATGCCGCCG
The DNA here is from genome assembly GCF_949752795.1 of Hyperoodon ampullatus. Lineage (NCBI taxonomy): Eukaryota > Metazoa > Chordata > Mammalia > Artiodactyla > Ziphiidae > Hyperoodon > Hyperoodon ampullatus. Next base: position 22,586 of record NW_027640653.1, on the reverse strand, counting down.
AGTGACTGGGCCGGTGAGCCACGGCCGCTGAGCCTGTGCGTCCGTAGCCTCTGCCCCGCAACGGGGGATACCACCACAGTGAGAGGCCCGCATACCCAAAAAGATAATAATAATAATAATAAAAAGAATCCAGAACTGCCACGAAGAGCTCATGGAAACTGCTGTATGCGTCCGCTTCAGCAGGGCCATTCAGAGACTCCCGTCGAGGCAAGAGCTCACGTTGGCGCTACGCTTAGTTATCCGGGATCACAGCACGAGCTCCCTACCAGGCCTTGGAGGCACCATGTGTTAGTGGAGAAAAACTCCCTTTCTTCTCAAAGCCAGGCCTACAGTTTCTACAGGCCCCTCCAAAAGTCTGCCTCTCCGGGATAGTCAAGGCCCCGTGAATTGAACTTTCCAAACGGGAAACACGGCTTGTGCCATCAGGCCCGCATTTGCACGTAGACACGCAGTTATGCTTACCTGTAGATGTAACATGTCAAAAGAGAGAAGGTGCACAATGGGCCCTTCCCTGAATCAACGTCTTTACGCAGGGTCTTTGGCGTGTAGCAAATCGCCTCAAACGAGACAGGCTCTAGTGAGGCCTCTAAGCAGTTCCTCTCCCCAAACCCTGCACTTTTACACGAAGAACTCTGCCTTACTTGCAGGAGGAACACGAGCAGCATTTCTCGAACCGCAGTGTACACAGTGGGCCCTTCCCCGACTGAACTTGTAGACGCAGGGTGTCCCGGGTGGGGCGATCTGCCTCAACCACGGCAGGCTCTAGTTAGGCCTATCAGCATTTGCCTCTCCCGGAAGGGCGCAGTGTTACACCAAGAGCTGTGCTTTACTTGCAGTTGGAACACAAGCGGACTTCTCCTCGTGTAGCGTCACCTCGGAAGGAGGTCGTTAAAGGACTGCTAAGCAGACTGTCTCCCCAGTGCAGCTCAGAGATGGGCAAGGGAGGAAAACTTGCATGGCACAGTGTACCTGCCAGAAATGTGTTCCTGATGCTGTCGGGTTTCTGAGGACATATAGCAGTCCCAAGGGAAAGTGCTGTGTGTCGTCCTTCGCTCGGCATACACAGAGGGCCTCTGAAGGGCCTACTGGCCTGGGTGTTGCCCCGCAGGCCCAGAGGGGCGGCGAGGTCCTCGGTGATGTTGTAGGGAAACGGGTGCACCCCCGAAGGGTCTCGGAGTCCTGACACGGGTACCAGAGTTCAAAGAAAGCACCACAGTGACGAAGACCTCAAAGAACTCCTGTGGGCTCCGTTCCTGCAGGGCCACTCTAGGCCTTACCTTGACGTAAGGACTCACATCGAATTTTCCTTTCGCTGTAGAGCATGACAGGATGAGCTCCTCACCAGGATATGGAAGCACCCTGTCTCTTTAGAGAAAATTCCTTTCCTTCATGGAGTCCTGCATACCGGGTCTACAGGCCCGTCAAAAACACTGTTTTCTCGGAAGCTTCAAGGCAGCATGAATGGGGATTTCAAGAGGGGAAAGCAGGGCTTGTGCCAGCAGGCCCCCATGTCCAGTGAACACGCAGCCTCTATCCTTGCGCTTTCTCACAAATCATAAGACACTCTAGGGGCACACTGGTCACACTTGCCTGAATCCACTTTTCTGCACAGGGTGTTCTGCACGGAGCGAGCTCCCTCGTCCAAGGATCGTGCGAGGAAAGCTATCGGGCCTTGGCCACTTTTAAGTCCCACAGAATGACAGGAAGAACTGTGCTTTGGTTGCAGTCGGAATGCAAGCCGACTTACTCCCGTCGCTGTGGGGTCTTCGGGTGTGAGTTCCTAGAAGGAATGCGAAGCAGATTGTTTTTCTAAGTACAGCTCAGATGAGGGCAACGAGGCAGACTTCCATGGCATGTAGGACGGGAGCAAAGAGATGTCCTGCAGCTGTTGGATGGCTGAGGAAGTCTAGCTGTGCCAAGGACGAGTGCCGTGTGTCGCCCTACACTGGGCGTACACAGAGTGACGCTGAAGAAAGGGCTTCCCGGCCTGGATGTTTCTGAGCAGGCCAGGGGAGGCTGCCGCTCCTCAGTGGTTCTGTAGGGAACAGGGAGCCCAGGCGAGGGTCCTAAGCGTCCGGAAAAGCCTACTAACGTTCAAATGATGCGGAACTGCCACTAAGACCCCATGGTAACTGCTCCACGCTCCCGCTTCAGCAGGGCAAGTCAAGGCCTCACCTGAGGTAAGTACTCATGTCCAGTTTCCCTTTAGCTCTAGAGCATGACAGGATGAGCTCCTAACCAGGCTACGCAGGCACGCTGTTTTTCAGCGAAAAGTCCTTTTCTTCCCAGGGAGCTGCTTACAGTGTCTACGGGCCCGTCAGAAACACTGTGTTTTAGGAACCTGCAAGGCAGCATGAAAGGAGCTTTCAAAATGGGCAAGCAGGACTTGCCTGGCGGCACAGTGTGTGAGACTCAGCCTGCCGATGCAGGGGACACGGGTTTGCGCCCCGGTCCGGGAAGATCCCACATGCCGCCGAGCGACTGGGCCGGTGAGCCACGGCCGCTGAGCCTGTGCGTCCGTAGCCTCTGCCCCGCAACGGGGGATACCACCACAGTGAGAGGCCCGCATACCCAAAAAGATAATAATAATAATAATAAAAAGAATCCAGAACTGCCACGAAGAGCTCATGGAAACTGCTGTATGCGTCCGCTTCAGCAGGGCCATTCAGAGACTCCCGTCGAGGCAAGAGCTCACGTTGGCGCTACGCTTAGTTATCCGGGATCACAGCACGAGCTCCCTACCAGGCCTTGGAGGCACCATGTGTTAGTGGAGAAAAACTCCCTTTCTTCTCAAAGCCAGGCCTACAGTTTCTACAGGCCCCTCCAAAAGTCTGCCTCTCCGGGATAGTCAAGGCCCCGTGAATTGAACTTTCCAAACGGGAAACACGGCTTGTGCCATCAGGCCCGCATTTGCACGTAGACACGCAGTTATGCTTACCTGTAGATGTAACATGTCAAAAGAGAGAAGGTGCACAATGGGCCCTTCCCTGAATCAACGTCTTTACGCAGGGTCTTTGGCGTGTAGCAAATCGCCTCAAACGAGACAGGCTCTAGTGAGGCCTCTAAGCAGTTCCTCTCCCCAAACCCTGCAGTTTTACACGAAGAACTCTGCCTTACTTGCAGGAGGAACACGAGCAGCATTTCTCGAACCGCAGTGTACACAGTGGGCCCTTCCCCGACTGAACTTGTAGACGCAGGGTGTCCCGGGTGGGGCGATCTGCCTCAACCACGGCAGGCTCTAGTTAGGCCTATCAGCATTTGCCTCTCCCGGAAGGGCGCAGTGTTACACCAAGAGCTGTGCTTTACTTGCAGTTGGAACACAAGCGGACTTCTCCTCGTGTAGCGTCACCTCGGAAGGAGGTCGTTAAAGGACTGCTAAGCAGACTGTCTCCCCAGTGCAGCTCAGAGATGGGCAAGGGAGGAAAACTTGCATGGCACAGTGTACCTGCCAGAAATGTGTTCCTGATGCTGTCGGGTTTCTGAGGACATATAGCAGTCCCAAGGGAAAGTGCTGTGTGTCGTCCTTCGCTCGGCATACACAGAGGGCCTCTGAAGGGCCTACTGGCCTGGGTGTTGCCCCGCAGGCCCAGAGGGGCGGCGAGGTCCTCGGTGATGTTGTAGGGAAACGGGTGCACCCCCGAAGGGTCTCGGAGTCCTGACACGGGTACCAGAGTTCAAAGAAAGCACCACAGTGACGAAGACCTCAAAGAACTCCTGTGGGCTCCGTTCCTGCAGGGCCACTCTAGGCCTTACCTTGACGTAAGGACTCACATCGAATTTTCCTTTCGCTGTAGAGCATGACAGGATGAGCTCCTCACCAGGATATGGAAGCACCCTGTCTCTTTAGAGAAAATTCCTTTCCTTCATGGAGTCCTGCATACCGGGTCTACAGGCCCGTCAAAAACACTGTTTTCTCGGAAGCTTCAAGGCAGCATGAATGGGGATTTCAAGAGGGGAAAGCAGGGCTTGTGCCAGCAGGCCCCCATGTCCAGTGAACACGCAGCCTCTATCCTTGCGCTTTCTCACAAATCATAAGACACTCTAGGGGCACACTGGTCACACTTGCCTGAATCCACTTTTCTGCACAGGGTGTTCTGCACGGAGCGAGCTCCCTCGTCCAAGGATCGTGCGAGGAAAGCTATCGGGCCTTGGCCACTTTTAAGTCCCACAGAATGACAGGAAGAACTGTGCTTTGGTTGCAGTCGGAATGCAAGCCGACTTACTCCCGTCGCTGTGGGGTCTTCGGGTGTGAGTTCCTAGAAGGAATGCGAAGCAGATTGTTTTTCTAAGTACAGCTCAGATGAGGGCAACGAGGCAGACTTCCATGGCATGTAGGACGGGAGCAAAGAGATGTCCTGCAGCTGTTGGATGGCTGAGGAAGTCTAGCTGTCCCAAGGACGAGTGCCGTGTGTCGCCCTACACTGGGCGTACACAGAGTGACGCTGAAGAAAGGGCTTCCCGGCCTGGATGTTTCTGAGCAGGCCAGGGGAGGCTGCCGCTCCTCAGTGGTTCTGTAGGGAACAGGGAGCCCAGGCGAGGGTCCTAAGCGTCCGGAAAAGCCTACTAACGTTCAAATGATGCGGAACTGCCACTAAGACCCCATGGTAACTGCTCCACGCTCCCGCTTCAGCAGGGCAAGTCAAGGCCTCACCTGAGGTAAGTACTCATGTCCAGTTTCCCTTTAGCTCTAGAGCATGACAGGATGAGCTCCTAACCAGGCTACGCAAGCACGCTGTTTTTCAGCGAAAAGTCCTTTTCTTCCCAGGGAGCTGCTTACAGTGTCTACGGGCCCGTCAGAAACACTGTGTTTTAGGAACCTGCAAGGCAGCATGAAAGGAGCTTTCAAAATGGGCAAGCAGGACTTGCCTGGCGGCACAGTGTGTGAGACTCAGCCTGCCGATGCAGGGGACACGGGTTCGCGCCCCGGTCCGGGAAGATCCCACATGCCGCCGAGCGACTGGGCCGGTGAGCCACGGCCGCTGAGCCTGTGCGTCCGTAGCCTCTGCCCCGCAACGGGGGATACCACCACAGTGAGAGGCCCGCATACCCAAAAAGATAATAATAATAATAATAAAAAGAATCCAGAACTGCCACGAAGAGCTCATGGAAACTGCTGTATGCGTCCGCTTCAGCAGGGCCATTCAGAGACTCCCGTCGAGGCAAGAGCTCACGTTGGCGCTACGCTTAGTTATCCGGGATCACAGCACGAGCTCCCTACCAGGCCTTGGAGGCACCATGTGTTAGTGGAGAAAAACTCCCTTTCTTCTCAAAGCCAGGCCTACAGTTTCTACAGGCCCCTCCAAAAGTCTGCCTCTCCGGGATAGTCAAGGCCCCGTGAATTGAACTTTCCAAACGGGAAACACGGCTTGTGCCATCAGGCCCGCATTTGCACGTAGACACGCAGTTATGCTTACCTGTAGATGTAACATGTCAAAAGAGAGAAGGTGCACAATGGGCCCTTCCCTGAATCAACGTCTTTACGCAGGGTCTTTTGCGTGTAGCAAATCGCCTCAAACGAGACAGGCTCTAGTGAGGCCTCTAAGCAGTTCCTCTCCCCAAACCCTGCACTTTTACACGAAGAACTCTGCCTTACTTGCAGGAGGAACACGAGCAGCATTTCTCGAACCGCAGTGTACACAGTGGGCCCTTCCCCGACTGAACTTGTAGACGCAGGGTGTCCCGGGTGGGGCGATCTGCCTCAACCACGGCAGGCTCTAGTTAGGCCTATCAGCATTTGCCTCTCCCGGAAGGGCGCAGTGTTACACCAAGAGCTGTGCTTTACTTGCAGTTGGAACACAAGCGGACTTCTCCTCGTGTAGCGTCACCTCGGAAGGAGGTCGTTAAAGGACTGCTAAGCAGACTGTCTCCCCAGTGCAGCTCAGAGATGGGCAAGGGAGGAAAACTTGCATGGCACAGTGTACCTGCCAGAAATGTGTTCCTGATGCTGTCGGGTTTCTGAGGACATATAGCAGTCCCAAGGGAAAGTGCTGTGTGTCGTCCTTCGCTCGGCATACACAGAGGGCCTCTGAAGGGCCTACTGGCCTGGGTGTGGCCCCGCAGGCCCAGAGGGGCGGCGAGGTCCTCGGTGATGTTGTAGGGAAACGGGTGCACCCCCGAAGGGTCTCGGAGTCCTGACACGGGTACCAGAGTTCAAAGAAAGCACCACAGTGATGAAGACCTCAAAGAACTCCTGTGGGCTCCGTTCCTGCAGGGCCACTCTAGGCCTTACCTTGACGTAAGGACTCACATCGAATTTTCCTTTCGCTGTAGAGCATGACAGGATGAGCTCCTCACCAGGATATGGAAGCACCCTGTCTCTTTAGAGAAAATTCCTTTCCTTCATGGAGTCCTGCATACCGGGTCTACAGGCCCGTCAAAAACACTGTTTTCTCGGAAGCTTCAAGGCAGCATGAATGGGGATTTCAAGAGGGGAAAGCAGGGCTTGTGCCAGCAGGCCCCCATGTCCAGTGAACACGCAGCCTCTATCCTTGCGCTTTCTCACAAATCATAAGACACTCTAGGGGCACACTGGTCACACTTGCCTGAATCCACTTTTCTGCACAGGGTGTTCTGCACGGAGCGAGCTCCCTCGTCCAAGGATCGTGCGAGGAAAGCTATCGGGCCTTGGCCACTTTTAAGTCCCACAGAATGACAGGAAGAACTGTGCTTTGGTTGCAGTCGGAATGCAAGCCGACTTACTCCCGTCGCTGTGGGGTCTTCGGGTGTGAGTTCCTAGAAGGAATGCGAAGCAGATTGTTTTTCTAAGTACAGCTCAGATGAGGGCAACGAGGCAGACTTCCATGGCATGTAGGACGGGAGCAAAGAGATGTCCTGCAGCTGTTGGATGGCTGAGGAAGTCTAGCTGTCCCAAGGACGAGTGCCGTGTGTCGCCCTACACTGGGCGTACACAGAGTGACGCTGAAGAAAGGGCTTCCCGGCCTGGATGTTTCTGAGCAGGCCAGGGGAGGCTGCCGCTCCTCAGTGGTTCTGTAGGGAACAGGGAGCCCAGGCGAGGGTCCTAAGCGTCCGGAAAAGCCTACTAACGTTCAAATGATGCGGAACTGCCACTAAGACCCCATGGTAACTGCTCCACGCTCCCGCTTCAGCAGGGCAAGTCAAGGCCTCACCTGAGGTAAGTACTCATGTCCAGTTTCCCTTTAGCTCTAGAGCATGACAGGATGAGCTCCTAACCAGGCTACGCAGGCACGCTGTTTTTCAGCGAAAAGTCCTTTTCTTCCCAGGGAGCTGCTTACAGTGTCTACGGGCCCGTCAGAAACACTGTGTTTTAGGAACCTGCAAGGCAGCATGAAAGGAGCTTTCAAAATGGGCAAGCAGGACTTGCCTGGCGGCACAGTGTGTGAGACTCAGCCTGCCGATGCAGGGGACACGGGTTTGCGCCCCGGTCCGGGAAGATCCCACATGCCGCCGAGCGACTGGGCCGGTGAGCCACGGCCGCTGAGCCTGTGCGTCCGTAGCCTCTGCCCCGCAACGGGGGATACCACCACAGTGAGAGGCCCGCATACCCAAAAAGATAATAATAATAATAATAAAAAGAATCCAGAACTGCCACGAAGAGCTCATGGAAACTGCTGTATGCGTCCGCTTCAGCAGGGCCATTCAGAGACTCCCGTCGAGGCAAGAGCTCACGTTGGCGCTACGCTTAGTTATCCGGGATCACAGCACGAGCTCCCTACCAGGCCTTGGAGGCACCATGTGTTAGTGGAGAAAAACTCCCTTTCTTCTCAAAGCCAGGCCTACAGTTTCTACAGGCCCCTCCAAAAGTCTGCCTCTCCGGGATAGTCAAGGCCCCGTGAATTGAACTTTCCAAACGGGAAACACGGCTTGTGCCATCAGGCCCGCATTTGCACGTAGACACGCAGTTATGCTTACCTGTAGATGTAACATGTCAAAAGAGAGAAGGTGCACAATGGGCCCTTCCCTGAATCAACGTCTTTACGCAGGGTCTTTGGCGTGTAGCAAATCGCCTCAAACGAGACAGGCTCTAGTGAGGCCTCTAAGCAGTTCCTCTCCCCAAACCCTGCACTTTTACACGAAGAACTCTGCCTTACTTGCAGGAGGAACACGAGCAGCATTTCTCGAACCGCAGTGTACACAGTGGGCCCTTCCCCGACTGAACTTGTAGACGCAGGGTGTCCCGGGTGGGGCGATCTGCCTCAACCACGGCAGGCTCTAGTTAGGCCTATCAGCATTTGCCTCTCCCGGAAGGGCGCAGTGTTACACCAAGAGCTGTGCTTTACTTGCAGTTGGAACACAAGCGGACTTCTCCTCGTGTAGCGTCACCTCGGAAGGAGGTCGTTAAAGGACTGCTAAGCAGACTGTCTCCCCAGTGCAGCTCAGAGATGGGCAAGGGAGGAAAACTTGCATGGCACAGTGTACCTGCCAGAAATGTGTTCCTGATGCTGTCGGGTTTCTGAGGACATATAGCAGTCCCAAGGGAAAGTGCTGTGTGTCGTCCTTCGCTCGGCATACACAGAGGGCCTCTGAAGGGCCTACTGGCCTGGGTGTGGCCCCGCAGGCCCAGAGGGGCGGCGAGGTCCTCGGTGATGTTGTAGGGAAACGGGTGCACCCCCGAAGGGTCTCGGAGTCCTGACACGGGTACCAGAGTTCAAAGAAAGCACCACAGTGATGAAGACCTCAAAGAACTCCTGTGGGCTCCGTTCCTGCAGGGCCACTCTAGGCCTTACCTTGACGTAAGGACTCACATCGAATTTTCCTTTCGCTGTAGAGCATGACAGGATGAGCTCCTCACCAGGATATGGAAGCACCCTGTCTCTTTAGAGAAAATTCCTTTCCTTCATGGAGTCCTGCATACCGGGTCTACAGGCCCGTCAAAAACACTGTTTTCTCGGAAGCTTCAAGGCAGCATGAATGGGGATTTCAAGAGGGGAAAGCAGGGCTTGTGCCAGCAGGCCCCCATGTCCAGTGAACACGCAGCCTCTATCCTTGCGCTTTCTCACAAATCATAAGACACTCTAGGGGCACACTGGTCACACTTGCCTGAATCCACTTTTCTGCACAGGGTGTTCTGCACGGAGCGAGCTCCCTCGTCCAAGGATCGTGCGAGGAAAGCTATCGGGCCTTGGCCACTTTTAAGTCCCACAGAATGACAGGAAGAACTGTGCTTTGGTTGCAGTCGGAATGCAAGCCGACTTACTCCCGTCGCTGTGGGGTCTTCGGGTGTGAGTTCCTAGAAGGAATGCGAAGCAGATTGTTTTTCTAAGTACAGCTCAGATGAGGGCAACGAGGCAGACTTCCATGGCATGTAGGACGGGAGCAAAGAGATGTCCTGCAGCTGTTGGATGGCTGAGGAAGTCTAGCTGTCCCAAGGACGAGTGCCGTGTGTCGCCCTACACTGGGCGTACACAGAGTGACGCTGAAGAAAGGGCTTCCCGGCCTGGATGTTTCTGAGCAGGCCAGGGGAGGCTGCCGCTCCTCAGTGGTTCTGTAGGGAACAGGGAGCCCAGGCGAGGGTCCTAAGCGTCCGGAAAAGCCTACTAACGTTCAAATGATGCGGAACTGCCACTAAGACCCCATGGTAACTGCTCCACGCTCCCGCTTCAGCAGGGCAAGTCAAGGCCTCACCTGAGGTAAGTACTCATGTCCAGTTTCCCTTTAGCTCTAGAGCATGACAGGATGAGCTCCTAACCAGGCTACGCAGGCACGCTGTTTTTCAGCGAAAAGTCCTTTTCTTCCCAGGGAGCTGCTTACAGTGTCTACGGGCCCGTCAGAAACACTGTGTTTTAGGAACCTGCAAGGCAGCATGAAAGGAGCTTTCAAAATGGGCAAGCAGGACTTGCCTGGCGGCACAGTGTGTGAGACTCAGCCTGCCGATGCAGGGGACACGGGTTTGCGCCCCGGTCCGGGAAGATCCCACATGCCGCCGAGCGACTGGGCCGGTGAGCCACGGCCGCTGAGCCTGTGCGTCCGTAGCCTCTGCCCCGCAACGGGGGATACCACCACAGTGAGAGGCCCGCATACCCAAAATGATAATAATAATAATAATAAAAAGAATCCAGAACTGCCACGAAGAGCTCATGGAAACTGCTGTATGCGTCCGCTTCAGCAGGGCCATTCAGAGACTCCCGTCGAGGCAAGAGCTCACGTTGGCGCTACGCTTAGTTATCCGGGATCACAGCACGAGCTCCCTACCAGGCCTTGGAGGCACCATGTGTTAGTGGAGAAAAACTCCCTTTCTTCTCAAAGCCAGGCCTACAGTTTCTACAGGCCCCTCCAAAAGTCTGCCTCTCCGGGATAGTCAAGGCCCCGTGAATTGAACTTTCCAAACGGGAAACACGGCTTGTGCCATCAGGCCCGCATTTGCACGTAGACACGCAGTTATGCTTACCTGTAGATGTAACATGTCAAAAGAGAGAAGGTGCACAATGGGCCCTTCCCTGAATCAACGTCTTTACGCAGGGTCTTTGGCGTGTAGCAAATCGCCTCAAACGAGACAGGCTCTAGTGAGGCCTCTAAGCAGTTCCTCTCCCCAAACCCTGCACTTTTACACGAAGAACTCTGCCTTACTTGCAGGAGGAACACGAGCAGCATTTCTCGAACCGCAGTGTACACAGTGGGCCCTTCCCCGACTGAACTTGTAGACGCAGGGTGTCCCGGGTGGGGCGATCTGCCTCAACCACGGCAGGCTCTAGTTAGGCCTATCAGCATTTGCCTCTCCCGGAAGGGCGCAGTGTTACACCAAGAGCTGTGCTTTACTTGCAGTTGGAACACAAGCGGACTTCTCCTCGTGTAGCGTCACCTCGGAAGGAGGTCGTTAAAGGACTGCTAAGCAGACTGTCTCCCCAGTGCAGCTCAGAGATGGGCAAGGGAGGAAAACTTGCATGGCACAGTGTACCTGCCAGAAATGTGTTCCTGATGCTGTCGGGTTTCTGAGGACATATAGCAGTCCCAAGGGAAAGTGCTGTGTGTCGTCCTTCGCTCGGCATACACAGAGGGCCTCTGAAGGGCCTACTGGCCTGGGTGTTGCCCCGCAGGCCCAGAGGGGCGGCGAGGTCCTCGGTGATGTTGTAGGGAAACGGGTGCACCCCCGAAGGGTCTCGGAGTCCTGACACGGGTACCAGAGTTCAAAGAAAGCACCACAGTGACGAAGACCTCAAAGAACTCCTGTGGGCTCCGTTCCTGCAGGGCCACTCTAGGCCTTACCTTGACGTAAGGACTCACATCGAATTTTCCTTTCGCTGTAGAGCATGACAGGATGAGCTCCTCACCAGGATATGGAAGCACCCTGTCTCTTTAGAGAAAATTCCTTTCCTTCATGGAGTCCTGCATACCGGGTCTACAGGCCCGTCAAAAACACTGTTTTCTCGGAAGCTTCAAGGCAGCATGAATGGGGATTTCAAGAGGGGAAAGCAGGGCTTGTGCCAGCAGGCCCCCATTTCCAGTGAACACGCAGCCTCTATCCTTGCGCTTTCTCACAAATCATAAGACACTCTAGGGGCACACTGGTCACACTTGCCTGAATCCACTTTTCTGCACAGGGTGTTCTGCACGGAGCGAGCTCCCTCGTCCAAGGATCGTGCGAGGAAAGCTATCGGGCCTTGGCCACTTTTAAGTCCCACAGAATGACAGAAAGAACTGTGCTTTGGTTGCAGTCGGAATGCAAGCCGACTTACTCCCGTCGCTGTGGGGTCTTCGGGTGTGAGTTCCTAGAAGGAATGCGAAGCAGATTGTTTTTCTAAGTACAGCTCAGATGAGGGCAACGAGGCAGACTTCCATGGCATGTAGGACGGGAGCAAAGAGATGTCCTGCAGCTGTTGGATGGCTGAGGAAGTCTAGCTGTCCCAAGGACGAGTGCCGTGTGTCGCCCTACACTGGGCGTACACAGAGTGACGCTGAAGAAAGGGCTTCCCGGCCTGGATGTTTCTGAGCAGGCCAGGGGAGGCTGCCGCTCCTCAGTGGTTCTGTAGGGAACAGGGAGCCCAGGCGAGGGTCCTAAGCGTCCGGAAAAGCCTACTAACGTTCAAATGATGCGGAACTGCCACTAAGACCCCATGGTAACTGCTCCACGCTCCCGCTTCAGCAGGGCAAGTCAAGGCCTCACCTGAGGTAAGTACTCATGTCCAGTTTCCCTTTAGCTCTAGAGCATGACAGGATGAGCTCCTAACCAGGCTACGCAAGCACGCTGTTTTTCAGCGAAAAGTCCTTTTCTTCCCAGGGAGCTGCTTACAGTGTCTACGGGCCCGTCAGAAACACTGTGTTTTAGGAACCTGCAAGGCAGCATGAAAGGAGCTTTCAAAATGGGCAAGCAGGACTTGCCTGGCGGCACAGTGTGTGAGACTCAGCCTGCCGATGCAGGGGACACGGGTTCGCGCCCCGGTCCGGGAAGATCCCACATGCCGCCGAGCGACTGGGCCGGTGAGCCACGGCCGCTGAGCCTGTGCGTCCGTAGCCTCTGCCCCGCAACGGGGGATACCACCACAGTGAGAGGCCCGCATACCCAAAAAGATAATAATAATAATAATAAAAAGAATCCAGAACTGCCACGAAGAGCTCATGGAAACTGCTGTATGCGTCCGCTTCAGCAGGGCCATTCAGAGACTCCCGTCGAGGCAAGAGCTCACGTTGGCGCTACGCTTAGTTATCCGGGATCACAGCACGAGCTCCCTACCAGGCCTTGGAGGCACCATGTGTTAGTGGAGAAAAACTCCCTTTCTTCTCAAAGCCAGGCCTACAGTTTCTACAGGCCCCTCCAAAAGTCTGCCTCTCCGGGATAGTCAAGGCCCCGTGAATTGAACTTTCCAAACGGGAAACACGGCTTGTGCCATCAGGCCCGCATTTGCACGTAGACACGCAGTTATGCTTACCTGTAGATGTAACATGTCAAAAGAGAGAAGGTGCACAATGGGCCCTTCCCTGAATCAACGTCTTTACGCAGGGTCTTTTGCGTGTAGCAAATCGCCTCAAACGAGACAGGCTCTAGTGAGGCCTCTAAGCAGTTCCTCTCCCCAAACCCTGCACTTTTACACGAAGAACTCTGCCTTACTTGCAGGAGGAACACGAGCAGCATTTCTCGAACCGCAGTGTACACAATGGGCCCTTCCCCGACTGAACTTGTAGACGCAGGGTGTCCCGGGTGGGGCGATCTGCCTCAACCACGGCAGGCTCTAGTTAGGCCTATCAGCATTTGCCTCTCCCGGAAGGGCGCAGTGTTACACCAAGAGCTGTGCTTTACTTGCAGTTGGAACACAAGCGGACTTCTCCTCGTGTAGCGTCACCTCGGAAGGAGGTCGTTAAAGGACTGCTAAGCAGACTGTCTCCCCAGTGCAGCTCAGAGATGGGCAAGGGAGGAAAACTTGCATGGCACAGTGTACCTGCCAGAAATGTGTTCCTGATGCTGTCGGGTTTCTGAGGACATATAGCAGTCCCAAGGGAAAGTGCTGTGTGTCGTCCTTCGCTCGGCATACACAGAGGGCCTCTGAAGGGCCTACTGGCCTGGGTGTTGCCCCGCAGGCCCAGAGGGGCGGCGAGGTCCTCGGTGATGTTGTAGGGAAACGGGTGCACCCCCGAAGGGTCTCGGAGTCCTGACACGGGTACCAGAGTTCAAAGAAAGCACCACAGTGACGAAGACCTCAAAGAACTCCTGTGGGCTCCGTTCCTGCAGGGCCACTCTAGGCCTTACCTTGACGTAAGGACTCACATCGAATTTTCCTTTCGCTGTAGAGCATGACAGGATGAGCTCCTCACCAGGATATGGAAGCACCCTGTCTCTTTAGAGAAAATTCCTTTCCTTCATGGAGTCCTGCATACCGGGTCTACAGGCCCGTCAAAAACACTGTTTTCTCGGAAGCTTCAAGGCAGCATGAATGGGGATTTCAAGAGGGGAAAGCAGGGCTTGTGCCAGCAGGCCCCCATGTCCAGTGAACACGCAGCCTCTATCCTTGCGCTTTCTCACAAATCATAAGACACTCTAGGGGCACACTGGTCACACTTGCCTGAATCCACTTTTCTGCACAGGGTGTTCTGCACGGAGCGAGCTCCCTCGTCCAAGGATCGTGCGAGGAAAGCTATCGGGCCTTGGCCACTTTTAAGTCCCACAGAATGACAGGAAGAACTGTGCTTTGGTTGCAGTCGGAATGCAAGCCGACTTACTCCCGTCGCTGTGGGGTCTTCGGGTGTGAGTTCCTAGAAGGAATGCGAAGCAGATTGTTTTTCTAAGTACAGCTCAGATGAGGGCAACGAGGCAGACTTCCATGGCATGTAGGACGGGAGCAAAGAGATGTCCTGCAGCTGTTGGATGGCTGAGGAAGTCTAGCTGTCCCAAGGACGAGTGCCGTGTGTCGCCCTACACTGGGCGTACACAGAGTGACGCTGAAGAAAGGGCTTCCCGGCCTGGATGTTTCTGAGCAGGCCAGGGGAGGCTGCCGCTCCTCAGTGGTTCTGTAGGGAACAGGGAGCCCAGGCGAGGGTCCTAAGCGTCCGGAAAAGCCTACTAACGTTCAAATGATGCGGAACTGCCACTAAGACCCCATGGTAACTGCTCCACGCTCCCGCTTCAGCAGGGCAAGTCAAGGCCTCACCTGAGGTAAGTACTCATGTCCAGTTTCCCTTTAGCTCTAGAGCATGACAGGATGAGCTCCTAACCAGGCTACGCAGGCACGCTGTTTTTCAGCGAAAAGTCCTTTTCTTCCCAGGGAGCTGCTTACAGTGTCTACGGGCCCGTCAGAAACACTGTGTTTTAGGAACCTGCAAGGCAGCATGAAAGGAGCTTTCAAAATGGGCAAGCAGGACTTGCCTGGCGGCACAGTGTGTGAGACTCAGCCTGCCGATGCAGGGGACACGGGTTCGCGCCCCGGTCCGGGAAGATCCCACATGCCGCCGAGCGACTGGGCCGGTGAGCCACGGCCGCTGAGCCTGTGCGTCCGTAGCCTCTGCCCCGCAACGGGGGATACCACCACAGTGAGAGGCCCGCATACCCAAAAAGATAATAATAATAATAATAAAAAGAATCCAGAACTGCCACGAAGAGCTCATGGAAACTGCTGTATGCGTCCGCTTCAGCAGGGCCATTCAGAGACTCCCGTCGAGGCAAGAGCTCACGTTGGCGCTACGCTTAGTTATCCGGGATCACAGCACGAGCTCCCTACCAGGCCTTGGAGGCACCATGTGTTAGTGGAGAAAAACTCCCTTTCTTCTCAAAGCCAGGCCTACAGTTTCTACAGGCCCCTCCAAAAGTCTGCCTCTCCGGGATAGTCAAGGCCCCGTGAATTGAACTTTCCAAACGGGAAACACGGCTTGTGCCATCAGGCCCGCATTTGCACGTAGACACGCAGTTATGCTTACCTGTAGATGTAACATGTCAAAAGAGAGAAGGTGCACAATGGGCCCTTCCCTGAATCAACGTCTTTACGCAGGGTCTTTTGCGTGTAGCAAATCGCCTCAAACGAGACAGGCTCTAGTGAGGCCTCTAAGCAGTTCCTCTCCCCAAACCCTGCACTTTTACACGAAGAACTCTGCCTTACTTGCAGGAGGAACACGAGCAGCATTTCTCGAACCGCAGTGTACACAGTGGGCCCTTCCCCGACTGAACTTGTAGACGCAGGGTGTCCCGGGTGGGGCGATCTGCCTCAACCACGGCAGGCTCTAGTTAGGCCTATCAGCATTTGCCTCTCCCGGAAGGGCGCAGTGTTACACCAAGAGCTGTGCTTTACTTGCAGTTGGAACACAAGCGGACTTCTCCTCGTGTAGCGTCACCTCGGAAGGAGGTCGTTAAAGGACTGCTAAGCAGACTGTCTCCCCAGTGCAGCTCAGAGATGGGCAAGGGAGGAAAACTTGCATGGCACAGTGTACCTGCCAGAAATGTGTTCCTGATGCTGTCGGGTTTCTGAGGACATATAGCAGTCCCAAGGGAAAGTGCTGTGTGTCGTCCTTCGCTCGGCATACACAGAGGGCCTCTGAAGGGCCTACTGGCCTGGGTGTGGCCCCGCAGGCCCAGAGGGGCGGCGAGGTCCTCGGTGATGTTGTAGGGAAACGGGTGCACCCCCGAAGGGTCTCGGAGTCCTGACACGGGTACCAGAGTTCAAAGAAAGCACCACAGTGACGAAGACCTCAAAGAACTCCTGTGGGCTCCGTTCCTGCAGGGCCACTCTAGGCCTTACCTTGACGTAAGGACTCACATCGAATTTTCCTTTCGCTGTAGAGCATGACAGGATGAGCTCCTCACCAGGATATGGAAGCACCCTGTCTCTTTAGAGAAAATTCCTTTCCTTCATGGAGTCCTGCATACCGGGTCTACAGGCCCGTCAAAAACACTGTTTTCTCGGAAGCTTCAAGGCAGCATGAATGGGGATTTCAAGAGGGGAAAGCAGGGCTTGTGCCAGCAGGCCCCCATTTCCAGTGAACACGCAGCCTCTATCCTTGCGCTTTCTCACAAATCATAAGACACTCTAGGGGCACACTGGTCACACTTGCCTGAATCCACTTTTCTGCACAGGGTGTTCTGCACGGAGCGAGCTCCCTCGTCCAAGGATCGTGCGAGGAAAGCTATCGGGCCTTGGCCACTTTTAAGTCCCACAGAATGACAGGAAGAACTGTGCTTTGGTTGCAGTTGGAATGCAAGCCGACTTACTCCCGTCGCTGTGGGGTCTTCGGGTGTGAGTTCCTAGAAGGAATGCGAAGCAGATTGTTTTTCTAAGTACAGCTCAGATGAGGGCAACGAGGCAGACTTCCATGGCATGTAGGACGGGAGCAAAGAGATGTCCTGCAGCTGTTGGATGGCTGAGGAAGTCTAGCTGTCCCAAGGACGAGTGCCGTGTGTCGCCCTACACTGGGCGTACACAGAGTGACGCTGAAGAAAGGGCTTCCCGGCCTGGATGTTTCTGAGCAGGCCAGGGGAGGCTGCCGCTCCTCAGTGGTTCTGTAGGGAACAGGGAGCCCAGGCGAGGGTCCTAAGTGTCCGGAAAAGCCTACTAACGTTCAAATGATGCGGAACTGCCACTAAGACCCCATGGTAACTGCTCCACGCTCCCGCTTCAGCAGGGCAAGTCAAGGCCTCACCTGAGGTAAGTACTCATGTCCAGTTTCCCTTTAGCTCTAGAGCATGACAGGATGAGCTCCTAACCAGGCTACGCAAGCACGCTGTTTTTCAGCGAAAAGTCCTTTTCTTCCCAGGGAGCTGCTTACAGTGTCTACGGGCCCGTCAGAAACACTGTGTTTTAGGAACCTGCAAGGCAGCATGAAAGGAGCTTTCAAAATGGGCAAGCAGGACTTGCCTGGCGGCACAGTGTGTGAGACTCAGCCTGCCGATGCAGGGGACACGGGTTCGCGCCCCGGTCCGGGAAGATCCCACATGCCGCCGAGCGACTGGGCTGGTGAGCCACGGCCGCTGAGCCTGTGCGTCCGTAGCCTCTGCCCCGCAACGGGGGATACCACCACAGTGAGAGGCCCGCATACCCAAAAAGATAATAATAATAATAATAAAAAGAATCCAGAACTGCCACGAAGAGCTCATGGAAACTGCTGTGTGCGTCCGCTTCAGCAGGGCCATTCAGAGACTCCCGTCGAGGCAAGAGCTCACGTTGGCGCTACGCTTAGTTATCCGGGATCACAGCACGAGCTCCCTACCAGGCCTTGGAGGCACCATGTGTTAGTGGAGAAAAACTCCCTTTCTTCTCAAAGCCAGGCCTACAGTTTCTACAGGCCCCTCCAAAAGTCTGCCTCTCCGGGATAGTCAAGGCCCCGTGAATTGAACTTTCCAAACGGGAAACACGGCTTGTGCCATCAGGCCCGCATTTGCACGTAGACACGCAGTTATGCTTACCTGTAGATGTAACATGTCAAAAGAGAGAAGGTGCACAATGGGCCCTTCCCTGAATCAACGTCTTTACGCAGGGTCTTTTGCGTGTAGCAAATCGCCTCAAACGAGACAGGCTCTAGTGAGGCCTCTAAGCAGTTCCTCTCCCCAAACCCTGCACTTTTACACGAAGAACTCTGCCTTACTTGCAGGAGGAACACGAGCAGCATTTCTCGAACCGCAGTGTACACAGTGGGCCCTTCCCCGACTGAACTTGTAGACGCAGGGTGTCCCGGGTGGGGCGATCTGCCTCAACCACGGCAGGCTCTAGTTAGGCCTATCAGCATTTGCCTCTCCCGGAAGGGCGCAGTGTTACACCAAGAGCTGTGCTTTACTTGCAGTTGGAACACAAGCGGACTTCTCCTCGTGTAGCGTCACCTCGGAAGGAGGTCGTTAAAGGACTGCTAAGCAGACTGTCTCCCCAGTGCAGCTCAGAGATGGGCAAGGGAGGAAAACTTGCATGGCACAGTGTACCTGCCAGAAATGTGTTCCTGATGCTGTCGGGTTTCTGAGGACATATAGCAGTCCCAAGGGAAAGTGCTGTGTGTCGTCCTTCGCTCGGCATACACAGAGGGCCTCTGAAGGGCCTACTGGCCTGGGTGTTGCCCCGCAGGCCCAGAGGGGCGGCGAGGTCCTCGGTGATGTTGTAGGGAAACGGGTGCACCCCCGAAGGGTCTCGGAGTCCTGACACGGGTACCAGAGTTCAAAGAAAGCACCACAGTGACGAAGACCTCAAAGAACTCCTGTGGGCTCCGTTCCTGCAGGGCCACTCTAGGCCTTACCTTGACGTAAGGACTCACATCGAATTTTCCTTTCGCTGTAGAGCATGACAGGATGAGCTCCTCACCAGGATATGGAAGCACCCTGTCTCTTTAGAGAAAATTCCTTTCCTTCATGGAGTCCTGCATACCGGGTCTACAGGCCCGTCAAAAACACTGTTTTCTCGGAAGCTTCAAGGCAGCATGAATGGGGATTTCAAGAGGGGAAAGCAGGGCTTGTGCCAGCAGGCCCCCATGTCCAGTGAACACGCAGCCTCTATCCTTGCGCTTTCTCACAAATCATAAGACACTCTAGGGGCACACTGGTCACACTTGCCTGAATCCACTTTTCTGCACAGGGTGTTCTGCACGGAGCGAGCTCCCTCGTCCAAGGATCGTGCGAGGAAAGCTATCGGGCCTTGGCCACTTTTAAGTCCCACAGAATGACAGGAAGAACTGTGCTTTGGTTGCAGTCGGAATGCAAGCCGACTTACTCCCGTCGCTGTGGGGTCTTCGGGTGTGAGTTCCTAGAAGGAATGCGAAGCAGATTGTTTTTCTAAGTACAGCTCAGATGAGGGCAACGAGGCAGACTTCCATGGCATGTAGGACGGGAGCAAAGAGATGTCCTGCAGCTGTTGGATGGCTGAGGAAGTCTAGCTGTCCCAAGGACGAGTGCCGTGTGTCGCCCTACACTGGGCGTACACAGAGTGACGCTGAAGAAAGGGCTTCCCGGCCTGGATGTTTCTGAGCAGGCCAGGGGAGGCTGCCGCTCCTCAGTGGTTCTGTAGGGAACAGGGAGCCCAGGCGAGGGTCCTAAGCGTCCGGAAAAGCCTACTAACGTTCAAATGATGCGGAACTGCCACTAAGACCCCATGGTAACTGCTCCACGCTCCCGCTTCAGCAGGGCAAGTCAAGGCCTCACCTGAGGTAAGTACTCATGTCCAGTTTCCCTTTAGCTCTAGAGCATGACAGGATGAGCTCCTAACCAGGCTACGCAGGCACGCTGTTTTTCAGCGAAAAGTCCTTTTCTTCCCAGGGAGCTGCTTACAGTGTCTACGGGCCCGTCAGAAACACTGTGTTTTAGGAACCTGCAAGGCAGCATGAAAGGAGCTTTCAAAATGGGCAAGCAGGACTTGCCTGGCGGCACAGTGTGTGAGACTCAGCCTGCCGATGCAGGGGACACGGGTTCGCGCCCCGGTCCGGGAAGATCCCACATGCCGCCGAGCGACTGGGCCGGTGAGCCACGGCCGCTGAGCCTGTGCGTCCGTAGCCTCTGCCCCGCAACGGGGGATACCACCACAGTGAGAGGCCCGCATACCCAAAAAGATAATAATAATAATAATAAAAAGAATCCAGAACTGCCACGAAGAGCTCATGGAAACTGCTGTATGCGTCCGCTTCAGCAGGGCCATTCAGAGACTCCCGTCGAGGCAAGAGCTCACGTTGGCGCTACGCTTAGTTATCCGGGATCACAGCACGAGCTCCCTACCAGGCCTTGGAGGCACCATGTGTTAGTGGAGAAAAACTCCCTTTCTTCTCAAAGCCAGGCCTACAGTTTCTACAGGCCCCTCCAAAAGTCTGCCTCTCCGGGATAGTCAAGGCCCCGTGAATTGAACTTTCCAAACGGGAAACACGGCTTGTGCCATCAGGCCCGCATTTGCACGTAGACACGCAGTTATGCTTACCTGTAGATGTAACATGTCAAAAGAGAGAAGGTGCACAATGGGCCCTTCCCTGAATCAACGTCTTTACGCAGGGTCTTTTGCGTGTAGCAAATCGCCTCAAACGAGACAGGCTCTAGTGAGGCCTCTAAGCAGTTCCTCTCCCCAAACCCTGCACTTTTACACGAAGAACTCTGCCTTACTTGCAGGAGGAACACGAGCAGCATTTCTCGAACCGCAGTGTACACAATGGGCCCTTCCCCGACTGAACTTGTAGACGCAGGGTGTCCCGGGTGGGGCGATCTGCCTCAACCACGGCAGGCTCTAGTTAGGCCTATCAGCATTTGCCTCTCCCGGAAGGGCGCAGTGTTACACCAAGAGCTGTGCTTTACTTGCAGTTGGAACACAAGCGGACTTCTCCTCGTGTAGCGTCACCTCGGAAGGAGGTCGTTAAAGGACTGCTAAGCAGACTGTCTCCCCAGTGCAGCTCAGAGATGGGCAAGGGAGGAAAACTTGCATGGCACAGTGTACCTGCCAGAAATGTGTTCCTGATGCTGTCGGGTTTCTGAGGACATATAGCAGTCCCAAGGGAAAGTGCTGTGTGTCGTCCTTCGCTCGGCATACACAGAGGGCCTCTGAAGGGCCTACTGGCCTGGGTGTGGCCCCGCAGGCCCAGAGGGGCGGCGAGGTCCTCGGTGATGTTGTAGGGAAACGGGTGCACCCCCGAAGGGTCTCGGAGTCCTGACACGGGTACCAGAGTTCAAAGAAAGCACCACAGTGACGAAGACCTCAAATAACTCCTGTGGGCTCCGTTCCTGCAGGGCCACTCTAGGCCTTACCTTGACGTAAGGACTCACATCGAATTTTCCTTTCGCTGTAGAGCATGACAGGATGAGCTCCTCACCAGGATATGGAAGCACCCTGTCTCTTTAGAGAAAATTCCTTTCCTTCATGGAGTCCTGCATACCGGGTCTACAGGCCCGTCAAAAACACTGTTTTCTCGGAAGCTTCAAGGCAGCATGAATGGGGATTTCAAGAGGGGAAAGCAGGGCTTGTGCCAGCAGGCCCCCATGTCCAGTGAACACGCAGCCTCTATCCTTGCGCTTTCTCACAAATCATAAGACACTCTAGGGGCACACTGGTCACACTTGCCTGAATCCACTTTTCTGCACAGGGTGTTCTGCACGGAGCGAGCTCCCTCGTCCAAAGATCGTGCGAGGAAAGCTATCGGGCCTTGGCCACTTTTAAGTCCCACAGAATGACAGGAAGAACTGTGCTTTGGTTGCAGTCGGAATGCAAGCCGACTTACTCCCGTCGCTGTGGGGTCTTCGGGTGTGAGTTCCTAGAAGGAATGCGAAGCAGATTGTTTTTCTAAGTACAGCTCAGATGAGGGCAACGAGGCAGACTTCCATGGCATGTAGGACGGGAGCAAAGAGATGTCCTGCAGCTGTTGGATGGCTGAGGAAGTCTAGCTGTCCCAAGGACGAGTGCCGTGTGTCGCCCTACACTGGGCGTACACAGAGTGACGCTGAAGAAAGGGCTTCCCGGCCTGGATGTTTCTGAGCAGGCCAGGGGAGGCTGCCGCTCCTCAGTGGTTCTGTAGGGAACAGGGAGCCCAGGCGAGGGTCCTAAGCATCCGGAAAAGCCTACTAACGTTCAAATGATGCGGAACTGCCACTAAGACCCCATGGTAACTGCTCCACGCTCCCGCTTCAGCAGGGCAAGTCAAGGCCTCACCTGAGGTAAGTACTCATGTCCAGTTTCCCTTTAGCTCTAGAGCATGACAGGATGAGCTCCTAACCAGGCTACGCAAGCACGCTGTTTTTCAGCGAAAAGTCCTTTTCTTCCCAGGGAGCTGCTTACAGTGTCTACGGGCCCGTCAGAAACACTGTGTTTTAGGAACCTGCAAGGCAGCATGAAAGGAGCTTTCAAAATGGGCAAGCAGGACTTGCCTGGCGGCACAGTGTGTGAGACTCAGCCTGCCGATGCAGGGGACACGGGTTCGCGCCCCGGTCCGGGAAGATCCCACATGCCGCCGAGCGACTGGGCCGGTGAGCCACGGCCGCTGAGCCTGTGCGTCCGTAGCCTCTGCCCCGCAACGGGGGATACCACCACAGTGAGAGGCCCGCATACCCAAAAAGATAATAATAATAATAATAAAAAGAATCCAGAACTGCCACGAAGAGCTCATGGAAACTGCTGTATGCGTCCGCTTCAGCAGGGCCATTCAGAGACTCCCGTCGAGGCAAGAGCTCACGTTGGCGCTACGCTTAGTTATCCGGGATCACAGCACGAGCTCCCTAACAGGCCTTGGAGGCAACATGTGTTAGTGGAGAAAAA